>NC_056726.1:1653539592-1653577092 GCF_019279795.1 Protopterus annectens
TTATTTATTTGTTTTTTTATTTACTATAGAAATATGTTCTGCTTTGAATAAAGTTATATAGTCAGACTGATCATGTGATTGTTATTTATCTGTGCATTTGGTTTACTTAAAATAAGAGACATTCTTTCAGAAGGCTGGATTTTGCATTGTCGTTTAACTAGTCTGTTTGATTGACTGAGTATTATAGCAGTGTCAAACTACAGTAACCAGTGTGTGTATCTATATTTATGTCCATCTATCTATATATATCTATAGCCATCTATCAAACTATATATATATATATATATATATATATATATATATATATATATATATATATATATATATATATACACATTAATTACAGTACAGGTTTAAATATTTAAATTGGACAAGGAGCATTGATCATTTTACAAGGTTCACTGAGGTTTTTTACTTTTTACTTTTTACTTAATCCCAAATATTTCTGATGTATAATAGTTTTTCTGATGAAGTCCTGACGCATTAAATGGACAAAAGTGCTCAAATATTGGTTCACTGTCTTGTCTCTTGTCATTGGTGTAAAAAGTTTTTTTTTCATATATATATATATATATATATATATATATATATATATATATATATATACACATATATATATATACACATACACACACACCGATAGCTATAGATAGATAGCTGAATAACTAGATATGTATTTATTTTGTATCAGAACATTAAAATAGGACTAACTCTTGCTACCATAATAGCATAAACAACAAGTTTATAGGTTTATAGGTTTATAGATTAGTACTAAGCTAACTGCCCTTGCGAGCCACTTTAAGCCTAGCCAATTATCCCCTTGTGAGACTCAAACCCTGCAACTTGTGTTTGTAAGGCAAACACCTTAACCATTAGGCCACCCTAAAAAAAATGAACCTGTAAAAAGATAAAGGTGATAATAAAGACCGGGTCTACTATAAGAGCACATGCGTTAATATCTCGCCATACACAGTGTTCAATGCCGCTTGCTCTAAATTTCAAGTATCCTAAATCCCCCTAGCCTGAGCCTACATAAATTACCTAGCAATGCCATCATCAAACCCTACTAAACTAAATACCACTATATGAGCTCTAACTCAACCCTAAACTTCCTCCTGTTCCTTAAACTTAGCACTCATCTCTCATACCTTAACGCTAAAGACTCTAATTACTCCTTAAACCTAGAAGTCCACTCCCCCTCCCTAGACCTAAAGTCCCCAGTGTCTCCCTTAACCTATAGCTCCATTTCCAGTCCCTAACCCTAGACTCTTTGCCATTCCCTGACCCAAAACTCCTTTTTTGGTCTCTAAACCTAAAATTCTCTTCCCACTCCATAAACGTAACATAACATATAGCAGCATAGCTTTAAACTCCCTCCCAGTCACCAACCCTGAAACTCCCCCACTCCTAAATCTAAATCCCCCTCCCAATCACTAATTGAAACCCTAGCCTACACTACCACCTTTGCCTTCTCCTACTTCCTCCCTGCAGCCACCACAATTACCTTAATCAAACTCAGCTACATATTTGGATGAGGGATGACAGCTCAAATCTCTCCCTATGACAGTTGTGCCTGTCCAAAACATGTAGCTAAGTTTGATCATAAGTGACAGCCCATGCGAGATAAAAGCCATCCGAGTCCCTGGTTTGAGACAGTAGTCTTCAATAAGCTGGTACTTTGGAAATTTGTAGTACACTCTGAAAAAAAGGTACGACTTGCATTGCTCACCTTGTTGGACCTAATATTCCACACAGTCTGACTGCAGAGTACATTTTTTACCTGAAATTCATTAAATACATTAAAAGTAATTATATATATGTAGACACTATTTGGAATCAACACATTGCAAGTGACAGGAAAAACACTGACTACAGATGGTGTCTAGTACTATATAAGATATTTCATTTGCTTGGCAAAAGAGTAAAACAATATTCATTATAGGTTCATAGGTAGGTACTAGGCTATTGGCCCTAGGGCCTATACAAGCCTAGCTAAAAAGGTACCCTGGCTTTCGCCACCCAAGAAATTTTTTTTCCTGTGCCCCTGTCAAGCAGAACCACAGAAGTGATCCCCGGGGTGAATTTCCTATTACCCATCCAATCATCAAAATTTTTCTTGAAGAGTGCTAATTAGGAGCTCTGTTTGACATATATAGGTAGTCTGTTCCAGAGTATGGGAAGTCTCTGGGACAGGAATCTATCCCTCCAGCATATTCTATTTATTGTGGTGACAAGCTTTAGGTCCTTAGAGCATGTAGCTCGGAGGGATTGGGATTTCTTTAAGTGGAGCATATCCAACAGCTCTGGGTTTGACATAGCTTTGTATGTTAGGCAGAGATCGCCTCTGAGTAGGCGATATGCAATGGAGTAAAACTGGAGTTTTTTTGAGTCAGTCTGCATAAGACATCTGTTTGAGGCCAGTAATCCTCTTTGTGAGGTATTTTTGTGGCCTTTCCAGTTGTTTTAGATGTCTTGTGAGGTACATGCCAAAAGGGGCGTTGTACTCTATAATGGGTCTAATGAGTGATGAGTAGAGGGGAACAATGACCTCTTTTTTTTCTGGATGAGAAACATTTTGTGATGAGGATTTCCTGGCTACTGTGGTGATGTGATTTTCGAAGGAGAGACTACTGTCCACTTGTGTCCCAAGGCCTCTTATCACACTTTTGATGTTAAGTAGACTACCGCCTATGTGGTAGTTTATGGGTACAGAGTTTTTACCAAAGGGGATAACAATGCACTTTTTGGCATTGAGCTTGAGACCATGGCTTTGACACCAGGCATCTATCTCAGTGAGGCTCTTTTGTAGGATGTCCACATCGTTAGGAGTTTCGATTATGGCTCCTAGTTTGTAGTGATCTGTGAATTTAGTTAGCCAAAGACCTTCTGTGTTAGCCTGTACTTCAGAGAAGTAGATTCCAAACAGGAGAGGATACAGGACTGAACCCTGTGGTACTCCACTTGTCACTGGTCTGAAGTCTAATTTGGAGTCTGCTACTTTCACAGTGTGGGTTCTGTCAGTAAGCCAGGTGGCAACCCATTTTGTGACATAGGGATTTATATCTAGTTTAGTGAGTTTATATATAATTCCAGAGTGGGGGATGGTATTGAACGCCTTGGCGAGATCTAGATAGGCTGTGTGAATCACCTTACCTTCATCTATGGCTTTGGTGACTACTTCAAAGAAGTCTATCAGGTTTAGGAGACATGATCTGCCTTTTGCAAACCCGAACTGTGTGGGGTCCAGAGTTTGGAGATCTCCAATGACTTTGTTTATGAGTTTCATGATGATATGTTCCATGGCCTTGCAGACCAGGTTTGTCAGGCTAATGGGGCGGTAGTTCCCGGAGTCTGTTGTGGACCCCCCCCCCCGTTTGTGGAATGGGATAACCATCACGGTGCACCATTCAATGGGCACAAAGCCTGAGGTGAGGCTATGATTGAACATGGTACTTAGGTGGGGTGCCAGTTCATTCTGTAGTTCATGTAGAAGGCAGCATGGGATGTTGTCAGGTCCCATGGATGCTGTGTTCTTGGCTTTGGAGTGTGAGGTTTTTACCTGTGCAGCCATGATTATAGGAACTTTGCATTCTTCCGGTATAAAGATGGGCCCTTTAGGGGGTGATAGGGGGGTAAAGTTAGCACTGATCCTATCTGCCAGGATGTTGGCAATATCAGTTGGTTCTGTATATTTAGTGTCATTGTGCTGTATCTCAGAGCAGATCTGAGTGTTGCCATTGAGATTCTTGACTTAGCTATAGAATGCTTTGTGGTTGTCTTTAGAATCAGTGGTGATTTTGTTTTCATAACTAGCTTTGGACGGTTTTATGAGGGATCTCAGCTTCTTACTGAGGCTGACCAGGGAGTTCCTCCAATCATCGGAGTTTACTCTTTTTTGCAACAGTTTCTTTCTTCTATTGTAGAGTTTGTTTATGGCAGAAGACCACCAGATTGGCTTCATTTTTTTGGAGGATATCATCTTGGTTCTGTTAAGGATAGCACGACCCATGCACTTGTGTAAGTGCTTATAAAAGTAATTTGTGTAGGATTCAGCAGTTGTACCTCTATTGTCCATCTGCATGGGTGTCATGAAGTTTGCCACTTCTGTCTTAAGAAGCGTCAAGTGGCTTTGGAGAAATTTTTTACAGTTGTTTTCCTAATGGGGGGTGGGAGTGGGATGTGGATGTCTAGGGTGATTAGCTTGTGGTCGGATCTGACCAACGAGGAGCTGACCTCTTGTGTGGAACACCGGTCGCCCATGTTGGTGATGACCAGGTCTAGGATATTGCTGCCCCTGGTGGGGGTGTGGATAAGTTGATCCAAGACATTGGAATTGATGATTTCCAGAAAATGTTGAGCAAAAGAGTTGGTACATGAGTAGTTTTCCCAGGTAATGGTAGGGTAGTTGAAATCATCCATTATTAGAGTGTTGGGTTGTACATTAATATTTTCCAGTGTATCAAGAAAAGAGGAGTGGGAATCCTTGGGCATGGTGGGGGGTCTGTAGCAAGCTACAATCTTGATTGCGGTTTTGCCCAGAGTTAGTTGAACTTGGATAATCTCGGATGCATTATTCTGAACAGCTAGCTTGGAGGTGTGGCTATCCTTAATGAATATGGACACTCCTCCACCTTTAGTGTTTCAGTCTGGGTTTGGTGGCCGAAAGGTGTGGTAAGAATTATAGCCTGGTAATGCAGGGGTGCTCTCTGTAGCTTTCAACCAGGTCTCTGTTACTGCACAGATATCAATGCTCTCCATTTTAAGGAGTGCCTCGAGTGAGTGCATTTTGAGGTTTAGACTTCTAGCATTGAGTAGCATTACCCTCAGATTTTGCTTGCTTGTACCTGCTATGGTGGTGAATTTGTCATTTGAACCTTGCCTAAGAAGGCACTATAGGGGTGGCAAGAGCCTTTGCCAGTATCCGGAACCCCAAGGGTGACAGGTGCAGGCCATCTCTGGCAAAGCAGCGTGGTCTGTCGATCATGTCATCCCAGGCAGACAGATACTGGTTTCCCTTAGAATGTCACCAGAAGCTTAGCCAATTGTTAAAGTCAATCATTTTGTCCTTGTACTGTGGTATTATTCTGGGTGATGGAAGGATGTTACTCAGGGCTAGGGTCATACCTGCCTGGGCTACGAGATCAGTGAGCTTCTCCACGTCTCTTTTCATGTAGTCCAGGGAGGTACGTCTCAGGTCATTCACACTAACATGGACAATGACAGAGTCATATTTGTACTTGTTGTGGAGTGACTTGAGTGTGTGTGTTATGTGACGGATCCTGGCACCCGACAGGCAGCTGACAGTAATTTTTTCCTTGTTTAGCCTGGTGAGTGGAGCATCAGTGTGTCTGACTATAGTCACTTATGACTAGAATGTTGGGTACATTATGGGCTGTAGTGGAGTGGCAGACTGAGTATGCGGGCTATGTATCATTTTGGTTGTGTTGGGGGGGTGGAGGTTTTTTGCATTTCTGCTTTGGAGGTCTCGGTTGTTTGGACAGATTTTTACTGAGAGCCTCCGTGAATGTAGGTGTGTGTTTTGTGCTTCTGTGTGTGTGTTTTGGTGGTGTAGGTTTTGAAAGTCTATGTGATGAGTGTGGTGCAGTGCAAGTGTTTATCTTCCCCTCTTGACTGTCTAGTCCAGTCTTCGGTGAAGAGAGATTTGCTTCCAGTTTGGCTATATAAGTGCATCTCTCACAGGTTGTAGTGTTGGGTGGTAGGAGGAGAGGATTATCTGTGTACATGAGGCAATTGCTGCATTGTCCCATGATGCCCAGATTCATCAGGTAGACAGGAGAAAACACCACGAGCTGACCTTTAGACATGCCTGAATGGGTGCTTATTTATTAAGTACTAAAATCTGTTTTCCTCTAGACAAGTGAGGAAAGTTGAGTGCTTTAGTAATTTTTAACTTATTTAGTGCTTACAATGAGTTCTGAACAAGTGCTAAGCTCAAAGAAACAGATTTGAGTGCTAAAACTAAAAAGCTGGCTAGCTGCAAGGAGAAATTTGAAGAGCAGACTTTATGGCGCCAGGAATAGTTTAACCCTAGTTAAGTGGGGGAGGGGGGCTCAGGAGCTCACAAACAGTCCTGGACACAGCAAAGCCGTATCTGGACAAGACCTGCCACAGGAAAGGGGGGAAGCAAGCTTAGAATTTTTTTTTTCAGTAAAAGTGGAAATGGAGAAAGCTGGAACAGAAGTTAATTCAACGTTAAGAATCTGAGTGGGTTGGCCTTCACAAATGTTTTCTATTAGATTGAATGAACTAATGACGCTAGACTGGGAGGAGTGTCACAGATCAAATATACAGTACGGGTGGGCAACTGCAAAGCCACCAAGTATAAAAACACCACAAGACTAGGGAGGGTGGGAAAAATTACAGTTCCTAGCTGTAACCACTAAATAAAAGTTTTAAACAGATCAAGGAGCAAGCAGACTCTAGAGAATACTTTTTTAAACTGTAAACAGACAGTTATTTTACTGCACACTATTGCAGTTCCTAGCTGTAGAACACAGAAACCTCAAAAAATAAAAAATGCACAGAAAAGCTTGGATAGAGCACTCACAAACAGAAAATACAACTCTCAGTATGAAAAAGCAGTTTACAGTTAAGTAATTTAGTAAACATGCAATTAGAGTAATGAAACAGTATCTAGCAATGCAAAATACAGTTAAAACAGTATAAAACAGTACATAAATGCAGCGAAACAATAAAAAAGCTTTATAACAGTGCAAAATGCAGTAGATCAACTGTATAGCACAATTATAAGTGTTTCAGAAGTGCAGTTCAGTGAAATAAGTGTAAGAAATAATTTATCCTGCTCTTGGAATCTTAAGGAATTTCCACTTAGTTTCAGTAATGAAATAGAATCCACAGCCTGGGCAATACATTATATTTTATTTATTTATGTTTTATGTAGCCACCAATGTTCAGGCCTATATTCAATGGAGGACATGGAGTGTTGTGTGGTTTAGTGACTTTGTTAGAATCATGTTTAGGTAAATTGAGACTGAGGGGATCAAACCCAGGACTAATTGAAGAAGCTCATTAGTTGCTCACAGCCTTAATCCTTTTTTTTTGTTCCTCAAATATTTTTTTTATTTTCAATTAAAATAACATTTACATAATATTTTTAAATATAATTTTAAACAACTATATACAATATTTACAATAGCCTGACTTTCAGTTATATACACTGTATGTTATTAAACATAGAATTAACAGATCAGTTATCAAAGATACAATATTGATTATTGCAAAGTGTCCAACAAAGATATAACTTTCTTCCAAGGATTATTTACCAATGGCCTGGGATAGATCCGTAGTTCTTTGATTATTTCCATCAATGCAGTTGTCTTCAGTAAAGTGTAGAATTCGTCCAAGGTCGGGGGTGTATTTGAATTCCACCTTCTGGTTATGCATTTCTTAGATATAGCAAGTATTGTCCACAACAAATACATATTTGTCTTATTCAGGTAGGGACCTTCATTTACATTTAGTATAATCAATACTTTAGTTAAGGTAAAGGATTCATTAAATAAAGCTTGTAAAAAATGATTGATTCCATTCCAATATGAATTAATTTTATTACATTCATAAAAAATATGAATCCAGTCTGCTTTATTTGACTTTTCACACCTCCAGCAAAAACTATTTGTAGTAGTACTGATCTTTTTAATTCTATCTGGTGTTAAAAATGCTCTATGTAAGTATTTCCAGTTAAATATTTTCCAGTACTGTGTGTTAGAGGTGTAATTAACTGATAGTAAGATGTTAGTTTTAATTTCTTCTGTTAACTGCAATGACTGACCTTTTGTTAAGAACTGCCAGTATGATGGTTTGGGAATTGTTGTATATGTTATTAACTCTTTATATAGATTTGAAATGGAATTTTTCTTTTCACAACTATTATATATAAATTCATACAGAATACTTAATAGATCTGGAATATCTTTAAGTGAGGAATTATTAATCTGCATAAATCTTGAGTGTACATTAGAATGCTTTGTAAGGTTAACCAGTCCTGTGTTGGAATATTGTAAGCAATTTTTATCATATGTATATCTAAAACATTTAATTTATTTACGCATTGAAACCAGCATAGAATCCATTTTGTTCCCAGGAGGCTATTGTTTTCCTATATATTTTGTGAGGAAAGTTCTTAGTGATGGTAAATGGGGTTAAAAGGTCAAACCAAAGTTTTAGATCTATGTTAGCATTGATAAGTTTCCTAAAAGAATTGATGTAATGATTAATCAGTGTTGTTTTAGAAGGTTTTGTTATATTATATTGTATACTTATGCATAGTATGTACCAGGGTTTGTTTGATTTGTCTACTATTAAAATTTTTTTAACAGATTAAATTCATTTGTTAATATAGCCGTTGTTAATTCTTTCCAGTTGGCAAAATAATTTGGGTTTATCCAGTCTATTGTAGTTTTAAGAACAGATGCTTTTATACATGTCTCTATTTCTGGGAAGTTCAATCCTCCTTGTTTCCAGAGTCTAATGTGATGAGTTAGAGCTATTTTATTCTTTTTGGTATACTATAAAAAATTTATTAAACATGAGTTTATTTCTTTAAGAATGCATCTTTCAGGAATTAACTGTATTGCTAATGCTACATACAGAATTTTTTGCAATATGACCATTTTTATTAATTGCAATCTGTCTTCAAAAGTTAATATGATTTTGGGGGTGTGGCCAAGATGAGCACAGAGTAGCAGCTTTTCTTATCAGCTCTGCCTTTACAGAACTTTATTGACAGGAAATATTGATATAAAAGTCCCTAATAATATTTTTTTATTTTAATTAATTCTTTAAAATATATATTAGGGTAGTATATAAAAACTTTCAAGTAGAGTTTAAGTTTTCCTGTCAAAGTTACACTTGGAAGTACTACAGTAAAAGAACATGATGAGCTTCACTAAATCTTCTCATTAAGAGACAACTATCAAAAAAGAATTACAGTCATTACTAACTACTATTCAAGAACTAAATGTCAAAATAGACAAAATGGATATAAAAATTGACAATTTCAAAGAAAAGTGTTCTCACCAAATGGACATTCTACATGAAGATTTATTGCAACAAAGGAAGCAGATTTCATGAATGGAAACTGCATTAAGTGATATGGATAACAGAATTCAGGAGAGTGAACTTAATGTTGAGTTCCTCTTAAAACAAAATTCTCTTCTTCAGACAAAGGTTGATGACCTTTAGAACAGGTCCCGTAAGAATAATGTGAGAATTGTTGGCTTACATATAGGGAAATAATATGGAAACATTTTTATCTTCCTGGTTGCCTGAAGTACTTGAACTGCCGAAGGCTCTTTCATACGGTACTGAAAGAGCCCATAGATCAATGGTGACATCTAAAAACATCAAAAGTAATTATACTAAATCTGTTATTATAAAGTTCCTATCAGCCCATGATAAGGAAATGGTACTAAAGACAGCATGGGCAAAATCCCCAATCAAACTGAAGGACAATATTATACACTTTGATAATGACTATTCTTCTTCAGTATTATCAAAAAGAAAAATGTCCTTGCCTTTAGTCAGAGAACTAAAAAAGAATAAAATAAAAACCCATTTGCTTTTTCCTGCAAGACTGTAAATTTTATCAAGATGGTTTTAAAATTTTTGATGACCTAGACAATGCAATAACATACTGGAAAAAGTAGAGGAAATGGAGTGGGCCAGTCCTAGTCTTAAAAGAAATGCTGAGAACAACACTTGGAAAACATTTGACCCTAAAAAAAAATCAAAAGATGAATCATTACAAGTACATATTTGCACTTGATTCACTCAGTTGGGGAAATGAAACCGGACATCCAGGTGAGCTTTTGATATTATATTTAATATAATGTAGATTGGTTAACTAAATAGTTGTTTATTTTGTTTTGTAGAATAGTCATTTGTTGGGATTTTTTTTTTCATTTGTACTATTTGTTTAAGATTAATTATCTTAATGTTTATTGGTTTGATTCCCATGGATGCAGTGATTCTCCTGTCTCGGATACCTATGCTTCCGGATGTCTTGTAGTGGTGCTTATCATTAAGGGGCGTATTTGTTTATCTTGATTTTGGTTCTTACAGTGGTTGGAAAACTTTTATTTAGTTATAATTGCTGTATTTGTATTTTAGTTGATTTATGGTTAATTGTTTGATAAAGGAATCTTGTATGATGGCCCTACGTATAGTTGCAGAATTGCTGTGCTAGTGATGGTACTTCTGACCTGGGATGCGAGTGGCAGTGTGGCTGGAGTAATGGTATGGCTTAGTTGTCATTTCCGAGTTGTTTGTGTGTTTATTTGGAAGCTCTGGTTTGGTACTCTAGCACTGTAGAGACATGTGTGGTGTTGTCTGTATTAATTGTATGTTTTGGTGCCAGTGTAATTTGGCTGGAGATTAACCGGAGAGTCTGGTTGATAGTGTGGTGAAGCTTTGCTTGATAGCTGTCAATGCTTCGTGTTGTGTATGCAAGTTTTTTTTTTTCTCATCTCTCTCGGTATAGAGGGAGTCTCGAGACATTGCCTTATATGTAGTTAAGTAATGTTTTACTTACTATTTCCCACCGGAACTTTGAAAGCTTTAGCTTCATGATGAGCTCAAGACTGTGGTATCCATCACAGCTGGAAAGCTCGGAGCTTTCTTAAAACATCATCATGAAGGCATCGGATGTAAATTGATCTTCTGATCCTCACCAGGAAGCTACTGAATCGAATTTGTTTCCTCATACAGCATACGGAAAAAAGATATAAATAGCTTACTACTTTCAACTTATTATATGCAATAATTTCTTAAATAAATAGGGATTATACTACACATGTAGCCTAAATACTTTTTCTGATCATCATAGGTATTCTTGAGCCTTATATATTTATATACGAATAGTATTCTCAAAAAATATTTGCTTTATGTATGACAAGGGTGCCGGTATCTTGATGAGAAATACTAGTTGTGATTTGTGCATTTTTGGAAGATTTAATAGTGCTACAAACTGTTTATATACTTGTGTTACATGTACATTTTTTATAACTATTGACTTGCTGAGAAAATACTCATGAAGCATTTAACAGGTTGTCTCAGTTATTTTATGAATGCATTTGTGTAATAGGCTGATAGGGATGTACCACATAGACAGCAATAATATTGCAAGGATAGGTGCATTAAAAATAGTTAAATCTGTTTATCATTAGAAAATGTGAAATTTTCATTTTTTGTTTTGTTAATGACATAGCTTTTCAAAATTTAAAGATAGTATAAGCTATAATTGAATAATAAAAAGCTCATTATATTTAAATAAGGCTTTTATATAGTTTACAAGAGCTATTTAAGCACATTGCTTCTTTGAACTAATATGACCTTTTCACTAGTTTTCAGTATGGTGATGGATCCTTTGAGGTAACTCAAATTAATGCAATGAATGGAAGATCAGACTTTAAAGGTTTATTAGTTACTCTTCTATGAGAGACTGCACTGGGGTGTTTGGTTATAAGAAAACTAGCAGGATGTTGTTGGTTTTACTTCTTGATGAGTAATCACTATATTTGGTTTCTGGCAAAGAAATGCAGTGTTCATTTCTTTCAGAACAATCAGTATGTTAGTTGATTGTTAGTAAAATCACTTTTATTAGCATCTTATTTATTAGCTGCCGATGTTAGTGGTTATTGAAGGCCCTTAGGTGATTCATTTACAACTATGTTTCATTTAGCTGATCACCTATGGCAGTACTATATATCTCACTTCAGCCTTTATTAGCCATATTTTGGTAATAAAAGAATGCCATAGTCTCTTTTTAAGGTTCTTATCAAATGTGATTACTTTAAAACAGAAGAGTGAACGAATAGTTCATAGTAGTTCTTAATAACCTACTAACTAATGTAAGAAAATTCTGTACTTTATTCCTAAGATGTAGCTGTCATCAATTTACTAATTGACACAACATTATATCAATATATTTGGTTCATACAAAAAATTGTTTATGATATTGATGAGAAGCCTTATTTTTATAGTTATGACTATAGACATTTAGGCAGGTGCTGACTGGATGCTGCTTTTGATAGGAGGTTGATTTGAGTGACTGATGTCATTCGAGTTAGGAGTTTTAAACTCCAGAGAGGTTCGGGTTGGTTATTTTGTTTCATGTTTATGTTATAAATATTTTCTAATAACTTTTCAGACATTCATATCTTATGTAGTCGGAAACAACCTTAATTTTAAGAATATGATAATCTTATACTATGTTCTAATGATCATAATAGTATTCCTGTTAGATATATTCTTGTGTATTTCTTAGATCAGTATGTTTATATTTACATCATTTAATTTTCAATGACTACACTAAAAGGTATATCAGTTAACATTAATGGTTTAAATAATCCTAATAAAAGGAGGAATTTAACTAGATATCTTAAGTTACATAAATCCCAGTTAATATTTTTACAAGAAACTCACTTAATAACAGAGGATATATTCAGGCTTGAATCTAAAACATATAAGATTTTAGTAAATTCTGAACATACTAAGAAAAAGAGAGGAGTAGCTATCCTATGGAACAGCATAATGCCTTTTCCTAAAATAATAGATACATATAAGGATAATAAAGGAATGTTTTGTGCAGTCACCATATAAATAAACAGTAACATTTTCACATTGATTAACATATATTGGATCCCAGGGATAGAGATACACACAGTGAAACAACATCTAGATCAAATTGTAATATTCTCTAAAGGGAACATTATTTTGGCAGGAGATTTCAACTGTATTCTAGATTACAAAGACTCTAGTACTAATGGGAAGAGAAGAATATCTACATCATCTAAATTATTAAAAGACTTTTCAGATACTTATTTTTTGAACTATATAAATTATTCTGCAGATACTACTTCTTTGTTTTACACCTTTTTTTCTCATAGACATAACTCATACTCGAGGATAGATAGAGTTTTTATTTCTAATAAATTAACAGATTCCTTAAACAAATCAGCAGTGATTTCATGTCCTTTATCAGATCATAATTCTATATTTTTTGAAGTGGTAGTCAATCCAAATTTTAATATTCATATAAAAGGGATCCCAGCTTATATTGCAAAATTAAAAGATTTTAATGATTTCATTTCTACAGAAGTACAGAATTTTTTAGAACTTAACAATACTAATGATATATTAGAAATTGACATATCGGATGCCCCAAAAGCTTATCTATATGGTAGGACATTGAATTGGTACAACAACAAAAAAGAAAGCTTGGGATAAAGAGCTGCAAGATATACAATGTAAATTAGACACTTTAAAACTTAGTAATATGGGTGATAAAGATATATCAGATAAAAGAAAATAAATAAATATGTTAAATAATAAATAACTAGAAATATTAAAACATAAAACTATGATCAATATAGAAAATTTCAAGTTTATAAATTTGTCTTCTAGCCCTAAATCCTTAAAAATTCTTGCTAATAAAATGAAAAGATTAAATAGATTTAAATAGATTTAATCATATTAATGAAATATTCTCCCCTAAAAAAGGAAAAATGGTATCAGAAATTCATAATATATTAACTGAATTTAGAGAGTTTTTATAAACATCAACCAAACAACTACTGAAATTAATTCTAAAGAGGAAATAAAAAGATTTATTAATAAATACACGAAAACAAGACTTTCAGAGGAACAAGGGATTTCTATTGATAATCAAATATCTTTCAAAGAACTTCAAACTCACATTACCAAATTAAAGCAAAATAAAGCACCAGGTAATGACGGCATCATTCCTGAAATTTACAAATTATTACCTATACATGCTCTAAAATTGCTTTGTAAAGTATTTAATCTTGTTCAGGACAAAAACATAATTCCACCTTCTTGGAAATACACTTTTATTTCTCCTATTTTAAAATCTAACAAAGATCCCTCTAAGTGTACCTACTATAGACCCAGCTCCCTATTAAGCACTGATTACAAAATATTTATGTCCATTTATGCAGAAAGGCTTAAAACACTTTTACCCAAATTAGTTGATAGTGATCAAATGGGGTTTATAATAAAGAGAACTTCATATAACATTAAAAGAATATTAACTTTAATTGATTCAGTGAAAAATCTTAAAACAAATTCAACCCTAGTTAGTTTAGATATAAATTGTGCTTTTGACTCAGTTACATGGGAATATCTGTTCACTCTATTAAAGGAATTAAATTTCTCCAATAATTTTATCAATCGTAACACTCTGTTATATGAAGGTAGCCAAGCTTATGTTAAAATTGGTACTAGTATAACGCAAAATATACCAATAGTAAAAGGTACTAAGCAAGGATGTCCTTTATCCCCTCTTTTATTTTCATTAGTTATGGAACCATGTGCAAATTTAATAAGACATGATACAGATATTGAAGGATACAAATTAAACCCCACTATATCATCTACAATACAAATGTTTGCAGATGACATATTGATTACTCTTGGGAGTAGAAGGGAATCTATACAAAAACTTTTTAAAAACATGGAATATTTTCAAAAAAATTCCAGCCTTACTTTTAATAATAATAAAACACAAATTCTTTTAACAGGTTCAAAAATACAATATACCTGATGAATATAATGAATATATAGCTCAGTCTCAAAAAATAGCATATTTAGGTATAATTATTACTAACAATATTAAAGATACCATTCAAATAAATTATAATAAAAGTCTATTACAAATAGAAAATGTAATAAATAAATGGAACAAATTACCCTTTTCTATGGATGATAAACTTTTAATAATAAAGATGATCCTTCTCCCCAAAATCTTATATATAATTCAGTCTTTATCTATACCTCCTTCTTACCAAATAATTAAAAAATTTAATTCAATGATTCAGAAATTTTTGTGGTTATCAAATAAGCCAAGGATTGCATTAACATACCATATGTATAATTGGAATAATGGGGGTATAGCCTTACCAAATTTAGAAATTTATTCAATTCCATCAGTTTTCAATACAATCTCTCTCTCATCTCATTGATGTGGAATACACTGCTAAGTGGAAAGAGTTTATAGAGGTATTCTCACAAAATACCAAAGATATAAACAGTTCCTATAAGCTAAATATAATTAATAATCCATTCATTTGGAGGTTAAAAGATTATATTTCTGAATTATATTTAAATATAATATCTATAAGGATTGGCTTTTTTTTACTCTTCCCTAAAGCCTACACACACATATCTATTTTCTCTTCAGATTATACAAAAATGTCTATATTTCAGCAAAAGCATTTAATATTTTGGCACCAAATGATGATAAATACTGAGATAAAAATCCAATAGATTACTCTTGGAAGAGTATAAACTTGATACAAATTTATGGTTAGAGCTTCAAGAAGCTAGACAATATGTATTAAATAAATTGGATTCTATGTCTCCTATAATTAGGAAAAAAATTCCCAAGCTAATATGATATATGATTTTATCAGTTTTGCATAAATCTCCTGCTAATAACAAGTTATCAAACATTTATAGGGCAATTAAATGTGATTTAGATACACATTCAGATAATTATTGGAAATATTTTTCTTTAATTAATAATCATCCCCCTTCTGAGAAAGACAAATTGAATATTTTACAATCAGCAAGTATGACTACTTATTTTTTAAAATGGAAATTATTCACATGGAGATTTTTAAATAGATCTTTTATCACTCCTCATAATATAAGTATATTTTCTAAAAAGAATATAACATTTTGGAGATGTAATATTGAATTGAATGCTGACTGGTCTCATATGATTTATAATTATATATATTTAAAAAATGTTGGTATGATATCAATAATTTGTTGCAAACAATTTTTACTGATAATTTCTTTATATCTAAATCACTTGTTTTATTTAATACTCCTGTTCCTGAATAAGTACCCTTTGGTTTGGTCTATACTATCTATAGCTAGAAAATCAATCACTAAGAATTGAAAATCTAGTACAGCACCTACATTTTTGGAATTTAAAAATATACTCCTTGAAATTTGTAATTTGGAAATGTTAACTATTAAATCTAGATCATCTAGGAATACTACATTATATAATTCATGGAATATCATCTATGAACTTCTAGAAAAATTGTTTATTCATTTATGTGAACAGATGATTTTTATTAATCCAACAGCTACATTAAGAAATTTTTTTGCATGATGAACGTCTTTGTACATAGTTTAGTTACATTGGTTTATATATTAGACATTTTTTTTTTTATTTTCTTGTTTTTTAACTTTAAAGAAAAAATGTTACAATTTCATGGAAATATTTGTTCATTTTAATAATTAATAAAATGATTTGAAAAAAAGTTAATATAATTTTGTTCCACTTTTCTATATATATTTTTATTGTTTCAATAATGTTTTTTTAATTTATTAATATTGTTTCGTTTATATTTTTGCATAACACTATTCCTAAATAATTTACTGTAAGCTCTTGTTTTCCTGTGATGGATTTATCTGTAACGTTTAGTTCTTTTTTCTTATTTAAAAATAGAACTTTTGATTTTGATCTATTAAAGTGTAGACCTGAAATCTTATAAAATGCCTCAATTACTTCTTCTAGCTCTCCTAATGACTCTTTGGAATTTGATAGGGTTAATAAAATATCATCAGCAAAAAGCATTATTTTAGATATGTACTGGTCATAGACTTCTATTCCTTTTATTCTTGGATTATTGCATATTATTTCTGCAAGTATTTCTATAGCCAAAGCAAATAAAATAGAAGAAAGGGGGACAGTCTTAATTCTGTTCACTATACTACATGTATAAGGTTATGTAGTCTGTCCTTTTATTATATTCAGCAATCTTCTTCCCCTTGGCCCTTATCTTCACCTTTACCAATTTATTTCCTATGCCATTCCTCTTGAATACATTCAGAGGATTCATGTGCCCTCACCTCTACCCATTTTTTATATTCTCTACATGGCTCAAGAGCACTCTTTAGGAAGCTATGCATTCATTTAACCAGGGAAAAGGTCAGCACACAATCTATGGCCTGCAGCCATTCTCTAGTGTTATTCCTCTGTGACATGACATTAGGAACTTTATTTATGTTCCAGCTGTATCTTCTGGTTTTTGTTGATCAGAGAACTGGTTTCATTAGACTGTAGTTACACCCTTTCCTCACCAACTCCTGCACCCTTTTTTGACTTTCCTCTGACTTCTTTCTAACATCTGAATGTCATTCTGTATAAATGACCTCATACCTTCTTAATGTCACATTTGATTGGAATAAAAGCTCTGGCCCTCTATGCACCCATGCACCTTGATTGGTTACCTGCCACTGACACTCCCATATACTTGGCAATAAAAACCCTGTTTTAATCACTGCAATTTCAGAACCACTAAGTAGCCCTTGGATGCTATCAATAAAAATCTTTTTGAACTGAAGTACATCTGCTGAGTTTTATTGAATGGACACTTTCTGATGCCATCTAAACACCTAGCTTTGGAGTGTCTGACATGTGACCAACCACATGCTGTTTGTTTATTTTGCTCATACCTTAACTGAGAAGTAAGGTTTTGGTTGTCTGTTTATTTTGCTTATACCTGATCTGAGATTTAAAGACCACATTCTACCCAATTACGTGAGTGCATGCATATGCTGATTTTGCTTGCAGCATTTTTCTGGTGCCTTTGCTGTATTTTTTAGCAAATCAGATATTTTGAAACATGATTTGCACAAGGTATCTACACAGGGGTACATGCTTTCAGTTGGATAATTGAGCCAAAATGGACATTGTTTTTTTTGGAACCCATGCTTTGGCTCTTTCTCTTAATTTCATGATCGGGGCACTAGGATTTGATATGGTGACTTACCCCAAGGTTGCTTTATTCCATTGTACCCTTTGTTGGCAGGGGTTTTTACTCGCAGGTATTTGCCACCTCCAAATTTTTTGTATATATGACCTCTGGAAATGTACATATCATTCACAAAGAGGTCTGCTCAGGGTTCTATAGAGCTAGAAAATTACCTCTTTGCTTCTGGTTTATATCCTTTTGAGGATTCCCTTCCATCAATATTCTGTTTGCAGCTCCCACTGTGATCTAATTTTTTTTAATTATGGTCCAGTCCAGGTATGATCAGTGCATTCCGATCATTCTCAAGGGCCATAGAAAAGAGAGTTTAGTTAGAGAAATCAGATTTTAAAAGAAGTATATAAAGGTGTTGGATACGCATGGTATTATTTCAGTAACAGCAGTTTGTGGGGAGTTTACATATTATTCTCCACAGAACAATAACTTGGCTAGGCTGGATTAAAATTATATATCACAGCAACATGTAGTTTTGTTTGAGAGTGTTGAGACCTATCCAGTAATGATATTTAACCATGTACCTGTAACAACTAAGAAAAATACACAAGAAACTAAAATAAAAGAATGTCTTTGGAGTTTTCTTGCATATTTATTAAGAAGAGGTGATTTTAAAGACTGGATAAATAAGCAAAATTCAGCAGTTATTAAGGTAGATCAAAATCATTCCAGTGAGACTGGCTAAGATTTGGAAAAATGAAGCTGGGTTTTACAATGATAGAGGAATTAATACAGAAAGACATCTGAGCAGAAATAAGAAAAACTATTTACAAGGACTGGCAAAAGTTAAAATGTTGCAGAGAAACAGAAGACTTACTGACAATGAAGATCAACAGCTGTAGATGCTAAGAGTAAAATAAATGAGCATTTGGACAATATACGTGAATTTAGAAAAATAGTGGTAAAATATTTTTTATTGTTGACAATAATCCCAGAACACAGAATTTTTACTACAAAGACTCAGGCAACAGAAAGTAGAAAAGTGTGGTGGCAACACTCAGGGATCCTATGACTAAAGGGTTAACTTGGAATACTGAAGAAACAGTGGAGATATTTTAGCAAAATTATTTGTATGGAGCAGAGGACTAGGGAAACCAGAAGAAACACATTTGGAAGCATTTTTGGAAACATATGTTCCAAAGCTTGGTAAAGATGAAGCTCAGTAATTAATAGTTACTGAAGTGTGGGAGCTTGTGTAAAGCTTGAGATGTTAATCAGCTGTTTCCTACACCAAAGGTAAAAGGTCTGAGCCTCTCCACCTTCATTTACCTTCTTTTTGATCTTTTACAAGTCACTTAATCAGGCAGTACTTTTGTTGGCAATTGGGAATTTTGGCTAGACTTGGCTATAAGCCTATCAACTACCTATGAGCCTATGATAGATAAAGTGCCAATAAAAATGGGATGGCATAAACAAGCAACTGGAAAATCTTTACTGCTGGATAGAATTACTATATACATTTGAAAATGAAGAGGAAAGGTGCTATTGAGAAATTGGAAGATACTGTTTAATATTGTTTTGAAAAGGTGGTGGGGGGTGATACCTGCATCATTGAAGAAAGCAGTTGTAGTAGTATTTTCAAAGGAGGGCAATGATCTTATAGACCCAGACTCAAATAAACAAATTTAGATGTTAAATAGTGATTACAAAATCTTTATATCAATACAAGATAAGAGAATAGCAAAACTGTTGCCAAAGCTGATAGGTATGGGTCAGTGTGTTTTTGGGAGGTAAACATTTATTAACATTAATATAATGATGATGACTCAGAGAAAAAGAATAGATATATAGACAGATAGATACATAGATAGATAGATAGATAGATAGATAGATAGATAGATAGATAGATGGATACAATTTCATAACTCTGTGAGTGAGCTGATCTTTTAATCCTTTTCAGTCATGACATAGGTACAAAGCACAGACATGGTTTCAATAGCAGGTTAGATAAAAAATTAACACGGTCTCAGTATAATAGATTATTATAAGTATATTTAGCATACTTTGTAGAACTGACACAGATTAAGGAGAGTTCATAAAACCTGGATTAACATGAGTACAAGAACAATCATGCAATCAGTACAGTTTAAACATTAGTATACTAACATTTATTATAGTGTAAGTATTGCTTGAAATTTATATATATTATTGTGCATTAGTTTGGTGGCAGATAAAGCATTTGATAGAAATTTCTGAGAATTTATGAGTATGGCAATGTTAACATTTACATTCCTGAATGGTAAAATAGAGTTAGTAAGGACAATATATAATGGATAAAAGATGAAAAAAAAGGTGGGAGGAGTCATTTTGGACAGTTTCAGTTTTAATAGGGGGACCAGAGAGGGAACATCCTTTTTCACATCTTCCATTCGCTTTATTACTTAGACCTTTAGCTAAAAAGATAATGGGTTTGAAAATACAGAGACAGAGCTGGTGTGATAGCCAAGAAAAAAAACGACTTTTTACGGGGGATGTTACAGTGTACTTCAAAATCCTAAATCTGACATTTGATTGCTATTGGACATTTTAAGAAAGTTTCAAACATTTTCCGGGTATAAATGAAGATAAAACAAAGGCATTATCAGTAAATTATGTGCCTACATATGAATTAATTCAACAATAACCACATATATGGGGACATGAAAAAATGAAGTACTTACACATATGAGTTAAAAATAATTCAGTTTTGGCAGCTAAGAGTATGTGAGAAGAATGATTTTGCTCATAGGAATGACTGCAATTAGGGCTACAGGGAATAGGCAAGAGGAGGCTGGAATTTACTGGAAAAGACTAGCAAAGGAAACAAGGAATTGAGAGCAAATAACTAGAGAGGGAAAGGTAATAGAATGGGAAGTGCCCAAGAAGGCATCTGGATTGCAGGCTACAAACTGCCTTCCCTGTCAGGGATTGATATCATAGTATAGACAAAAAGTAAAGGATAGGCTAATCCTAAGTGAAAGACCTGTCCTGGTATGCTTATTCATTCAGTCTAGAACAGAAGCTTCTGTTAAAAAAATGATAATTAGTAGGCCATACATATTGTACAATAACCACAGGAATCTATCGGAGGAGGTTAGAAATGATTGGGATGAGAGAATGGATGAGTGATACACAACAAAATAATGGGAGGAAATATGTGTGGCTCCCACATATGCCATAAAGTCTAGAAGGTTTAGGAGTTTTGCTTGAAAGTGTTTCCATACATATTTTTATACAACAAGCATACTCCAAATAATTTCTCCACAGATAGATGCCAAATGTTGGTAGTATGACAAAGAAGAAAGAGACAAATGGGAACATATTTTTTGGAAGTGCAATGAGTTGTTAGACTTTAAAACACCCTACTGAGTACTCTGTCTGAAATATTAGGTGACTAAATGGGTGCAAATAAGGAAATGTTTTTTTTTTTTCATTTTACGCTGAGATGCAGGATCTGAATTGTCTACTTATAATAAGGCTTTGTTATGCTTAATTGTGGTGACTGCCAAAAAAGCAATTCATAGAAAATGGAAATCAAAGTCTGAACAAACTGTATTTGAAGTATTCAATATTATAACAGAGATAAAACAATTGGAAATGGGATTGTTAGAAAAGGGTAGGAGCAAATTACATTGAAAACATAGAAATTGTGGGAACAATATTTGCATAATAATGTTTTGGTGGAGGAGTGACACTTAAAGGAAGGCAGGAATTCGGCAATGTATGTAATGTTGGATTGATGATAGTTGTAGAAAAGAATATATGCGATGCATAATGTTCATGACTAAGAAAAAAAGGATTATATGAGAACAGGCCAAGCAGATGATTGTTAAAAAAAGTAAGATATTGGAAACTAATGACCATGGAAATTGTGTGGTTAACACAGGCAGTGAAAATTGTTTAGTTCCCTTGCTCCTGTACATAGGCCAAGCATACCTTTATCAAGCAGAGGAAATGTTGAATATAATAATTAATATAGATTTAAAATAAATCATTTGGTAAGTAAACAATGCAAGATTATAGTAGGGTAATGTGATTCCTCCTATTGAACAGGGTGGTTTAGGCCTACCTGATCTTAAGGGATATTTTAATGCCACACAACTGAGACTTTTATATATAACACAAGCAGATAACTACAGATCAAAGTTGGAAAAGTGAACATACACAAGGTGAAAATACTAGGAAAGAGAAATTATTAGGGTTTTGGAAAATATCCCTTGAGGGGAGTTAAAATATTTATACAGAATATATTTAAATCACAACTTGAACATTGCTTTAATAGGATAGCAAAAGTTAACCTACCACATAGAGCTCATCATTATGTGTCTCACCTGGTTAAACCATCAACTAGTCCTTACACAACTTCTTCAGATCCACAAAATACAATATAAGCCATATATCTATCCTTCTATCTCCTCAGGACTTCATCACTATCTCCTAAACTACTCCCTGCACCCTCAATGCTGAACTCTACAAACCAAAAAAAAAAAAAAAGTTTTGGACAAAGTCTATACTTACACTGCATAGCCAAACTATGGCACTCTATCCCCTAGTCATTCAGAACTGTGCCAAGCCTCCATGTATTTAAATCTTCTCTCAAAGAATCTCTTACTAACTCATGACTATGCACATGTACCTCTCCTGTATGATATACATTAAGAAATAATTTACATGATTATTAACCTTTCATCATACTATCTATATCATTTTAACCCTTGCCATCTCCCCATTCTTAGGGTTGATTTGAATCACCTTTTTTTGATTATTTCCTAGCATAGTAGACTGTATATACGAGTTATCATATTTAATTGTACTTTCTTTTCTTTTATTATTGTACCATTGGTTTCTCCTCATGCTTTGTTGTATCCTTTGTATTCCACTGTCACATTGGATGTGTATATGCTTTTTAATTACACCTATACTACTGTTTTATTTGATATTATTTAACTCTCTGGAGCATTTCTCTCTTAGCCTTTACTAAAAATTGTTAGCTATTCAAAATAAGAATTTTAATAATGCTTTAGCTAAGTTTGTTTTTCTGCATCAAGTTTTTAAGAAATGTAGTGTTTTTGGACTTGACAGCATTTTGATACAAGTAGTGGAGGTGATGTTAATATTTTACTGGAATGCAGGGAAGTTTTTTGGCAACTATTATTATGCACAGATAGGAAACCTGGGTTAAATTGTATAATAGAGTAAACAAGTTTGTTTTAACATCATTTAGTAATTAATTTTATTTATACATAATTGTTATGATTTTAGATGCACTTACTGTTATCTTTTGGTATTATATTTATACACTGTTATTTTGTGTATAGTCACTTTAAATATTTAAATGCTTTAATGAATTATCTTGTGGGCAAACTAGCTGATAAAAGCTGTTTTGATGAAGTTCTTGCAGGTAATACAGAACAAAAGCACTCAATGTGCACAACTGGTGCCTTCTGTTTTTCCTACTAATTTTGTGGCATTTATTTTTAGGTTGTGTGCTCACATAGATAAATAAAATAAATAGATTGATAAGACATGAAAATTACATAAGTATGTTTGAATCCACAAGAGTAAACAAACAGAGTTTTGATGACCACTGTATATTATAATGCATGTATATGATAATGAAAAGTATTATTGTCATATTTTGTTTCATTGTTGTTAATGTATGGAAAGACATGGTACAAATGAACAATGCGATGAATCAATAAATGTGTATAAAAATAATCTGAAATGATTTTCTTGTTCTTCTGTCATTAGATACTCCTCAGCTGATACTTCACACCACCAGTATTGTTGCAGCCCATGATCAACATGATGAATATTCCTGGACATAGCTGCAATGGAACATATTTCTACCCACTTGGTCAGCCTTTTCAAACCCTTCTTTAAACTCTTCCTCGATTTTACATTACCGCAGCTATCATCATGCTATCCATGAAAAGTATTATCCTGTTCTGTGGTTCCTCATATTTATATGAAACAAGTACATTGAAAAATGTTTGACCCAAGACTGTCAGCTATAATACGCCATCTGTTAGGCTGATTATTTCTGATATTGTCCTTATGACCACTGCCTTCACACATCCTATCTTGAAATTATACGTGAACCCATGCAAAAATGTGTGCAAGCAAGGCAAAAGTAAAGATGTTGCCAAACAATAATTTCATGCTAAAAGAGAAGTTCAGAAATGAGTATTGGAGCCATCTCTGTTTGAAGCCCTTTGCTTAGAGATGCACCTTCTCAAGCATCACCACAACCTTGGGGAACTAAACACAAGAGGACATGCAGTCATAACAGAAACTGATACCATTAATACCATAAAACATGATACCATTAATACCATAAAACATGACAAAACAGTTTAAAAGTTTTTATACCCATGGAATAATCTCCCTTTTGAAATAAGCTTAGCTCATTAGTCCATACTTTGAAAGAGAAACAACATGATTGGATGACAATGTACAAGTTCAAACACATGGTCCAGAATATCAGGCTCCTTCAACTTACTTTTTTTCACTAAACATATGAAAAAGGAATAAATATGTAACATGAGAACATAATAGTGAAGGTCTTTGCCTCATAGACATAATATTCAGGTTTCATTCCTGAATGGGGTGACTATCTTGGTATAATTTCTCCAAATGTTTAGGCTTTTACATACCTTTTTGGGAATGGACCCCATTTCTAAGTCAGGATATAACTGAAGTTCCTGGAATCAGTTTTGCTTCACTCTTTCACATTTTGATACAGGTGCTCTTCAGCACGGACAATATACCCAGAATTGCTTCTTTTTGCAGTCTGTAAGGGGTTACTTTTATCAGTAACATATTTATATATGTTTGAATATTTTTTTTTTATTCACTCAGTTGCTCCTACTGGAGCTTTCTGTGCATCCTTATTCCACACTACTCTAGTTTCTGATTACATGCCATGGTATTTTTCAAATGTATGCCTTTTTGTTCATAAAACACTGCAGTCATTAGTTATAGCAATTTCAACAATTATAGCTATTTCTGCCCTTTTCTGTTGACCTAGACTACCAAGTCTGTTTGGTTCTACCTTTGTAGCTGCTGCTGTGGTGTGATACCATGTAATCATTACTTTATCAATTTTAACAATCCTTTGTGGTTCATGTTTCCACTGCCTCTCTGCTGCCTCTATGTGGTAATGTTTACAATTTCTCTTGGACAACAACCTTGCCACATTGTTATGACTTTCAATATACAAACTTCAGCCATGAGTGTATCACACCTTGCAACAAGATGTGGAACTGTTTCTAGTTCTGTACTGCAAACCTACATTGGTCTGTATCTCCTACCTTTTCTATGGATTTTATAAACCATCTAGTATGTAATCTACTGTCCTGAGCTATCAATACTAACCTTTCATTTTTTGGTTTAAATTCACCTCTTCTAAGCCATCCACACAACAACTGTCAGTCAACATGGGCGGCAGAGTGGTGCAACAGTTACCATTGTTTCCTCACAGCAAGAGGTTCTCTGGGTCAATTCTCAGCTGGGGTGCCTTCTGTGCAGAGTCTGCATGTTTGCCCTGAATTTGTATGGGTTTTCTTCTGTTGCTCTGGTTTCCTCCAACATTCCAGACACATGCTTCTGGAACATTTCTCCCTGGGCCTCTGCTGAAAATGGACTGTGTCCCAGTCAGACTTTCCCAGTAAACAAATGTTAAATAAATAATAAATAAACATAAGTTATCCCAGCAGCTCTCTATACTTCTTGCTATAATTGTGATTTTTCCATTCATCTTTGCGTTTTCCTGATCCTACTCTCTGTGTTCATTCTTTTACTTTTGTGGACTTTCTGTTGCCACCTGGTTTTTAGCCATGTTTGGTTGGATTTCTGTGCTTGTTTTTTTCTTAAAGGCTTCTGCTAACCTAAGAAGAGATTATCTTGGACTAATTTTGTTCATGTTTTAGAACCTTCAATAAGTTTGGATACAATAAAATCAATAAATATGTACGTAATCACACAATCACCGACCTCTATGTATAGTCAGTTTCAGGAGGTCCATGCCACCTTCAGAACCGGGGATACTGTATATAATATTGGCAAACAACTGTTCTTGTATATCATTCAATAGGCATGGATCAATTTTCTTGATTTCATTTCAAGCTTTTCCAGCTTTATTTGTGGCCAGTCAATCACCCCAAACAAATAAGTTAAAACAGGAAGTACAAGTTGATTTATGGTTTGAACTTTACTCCTAGATGTCAAAGCAGTTTTCAGTATTTATTTATTTATTTATTAATTTGTCTTTTGTTCACCAGGTTATTCCACTGGGCTGGTGGCTCATTTTCAGTGGAGACCTGAAGAGAAAAACTCCACATAAAGAAACAAATTACAGAGTTTATATCTGCTATACATACATTCGTGACATAAAAAATATATATTGCAGTACACAGTATCATAAAGTCATACAATGCATACATTTGTGACATATAAGAAATATAGTATGATGTATCATAAAGTCATGCAATATGGACAGTTAACAATTCATATAAAATCAACAGGGATAATAGCAACAATTTACAAGAAGGCAATAGATTTGCAAAAGGACAAAGAGGAGAGCCCTTAGAGTTTCATAAAATGATTTTAGACTTAGTTGGTAGAGGAGAAGACTCAGTATTTAGTACAAGGTAAAAATAAAAGGGAGGGAAGAAAAGTTAAGGACAGTCAAAAGAGCAAAGTGAGGGAAAATTAAGCAGTTGTGCGAGAAGGGGTGGGATGTACAGTACTGGTGGAAGAGATAAGATTTAGGAAGAGTATTGATCAGTATTGCAATTGATGGATCACAGTGCTGTTGTTTAAGAGATACAATGTAGTATTAGATGGGACTATTGTACTCTAGAACAGCTGGGTGGGTAATAGTTAGGTAATATGGTGACAGTACAGGAGGGAGAGTTAGCCAGGTAGCTCTTCAAATCTTTTTTGAAAAGAGAGGAAGAGTGGACAGAGCATATATTGTTAGGGAGCTCCTTCAAAGTTTGAGACATAGAGCATTTATAAAGTACTTTGCCTATAGTTTATTGGGCTGTAGGTGTCAAGAAGGTGATGGTCAGTGCTGCTGAGAGATCAGGAAGGTTTGTATGGGGACAGGATGGTGGACAGGGAGGGGCAGTTGGCAGGTTTGCAAAGTAGAGAATGTGTCATTTGTAGCTGAGAATGTTGGAGCAGTCAAGGCAATTCAAGCCACTGTAGTTGTCTAAGGGCAAGGCAGTGGTGGGATTTGTAGGAGAAGTAACAGGCAAATCTAGCTATCTGGTTGTATGTTTGACTGCGTTTGTTTAAAAGATTTGCTTGTAGGTGGATAAATATAGGAAAAGCACAGAGTAGGCTAGGGGGAAGGTAGACTTGAGCTAGGGGCACCCTTGAGGTAATTAATTAGAATTTTTATTTCTGTACAATTGACTGAGTTTTTGATTGGTCTTTTTGATTGGATGAATTTCACGTTTCAGTTGATCATCAATTGTGATGCCTAGAAGTTTGGTATGTGAATCCACATGAATGATAGTGCTATCTAGGGAAGAGATAGTGAAGGATGTCCTAAGGTTGGCCAAAGAGTTTGGAAGGAAAATAAGTAGTTTTTTTTTTTTTTTTGCAATAAGGATGAGTTGATTATTGAGTAACCAGTGTTCTGCAGTGTTAAATGAAGTTTGTGTAAGGAATGGAGGTCAGTAAGGTTGTCTGAGAAGGTGATGAGTAGAGTCATCACCATATTGGATCAGAGTTGATGTGCAGCAGAAGAGAAGGGGGGCCTAGAATGGATCCTTGGGGTACACCTGTTTTGATAGGTAAGAAGGGAGAGCAGGAGGACAGCCATCTAACAGATTGCTGTATGTTAGTTACATAACTAGAAAACCAGAGAGTAGTGGATGCAGAGAAGACGAGTTTGGTTAATTTAGTAAGAAGCTTAGGGTGGGATATAGTGTCAAATACCTTGGAGAGGTCAGGTAATAGGCATAACACCAGGTTTTTGTTATCTCTAGCCTCAGCTATAGTCTCTGTGAAGGAAAGAAAGGCTGTGGAGGTGCTGTGGTGGGGCCTAAATCCATTTTGAGAGGGGTGGAGATTTTCCTGGAGTAAATGTTTAAGAAGGCATGTAAATGCATTATTCTAAGATTTTTGAAAGATGTGAGAGGATGGCTACAGGGTGAAAATTGGATACAGGATACAGGATATGCTATAGTATTGGCTGCAAGTTTAAGAAAGTGGGGGGTAGTTTGTCGAAGGAAGGAGAATATGGTTTAAGTTTCTGCATAAGTGATTTTATATAGGCAGTGGGAACAGGTTTCAGGGAGAAGGTTCAGTGTTAAGGTGAGTATTAATTTCAGTTTGAGGGTGAGTATTAATTTCAGACTTCTGAAATGCTCTTTATTGAGCCTTGTTCTCATCTTTTTTTCATGCTATATTAACGTTCCTTCATGTATGCTAAGATACTGGTATAATCCTTCTTGTTCCAAATCTTATATATCACATTCCTCCCCAAGTTTTTTATTTTCTCAAGTTTTCAATTTCCTCTTTCAAATGTTGCCTTAGCAGATCTGTCAAAACCAAATGACATTCCTGTATCAACTGAGAAGGCTTTAACAACGTGTAGCTTCTCTTCCAGGTATTTATTTCATAAACTATACAGTTTTATGTCATCCAGAAAAGTAGATGAGATATCCCTTTACTTGATGATTTTTTGGAGTCAGACTGAATCCATGATCTAGACTGTTGACTAAACAGCTAATGGGTTGAGAGCAAGACAAAACAGTAATGGTAACAAAGAATCACCATGCAAAGTGTTTTCCCATTTCTGTAAAGTAGCTGCAATAAGATTAATCAATGTATGATAGATCTTCTGTAAGCATCTGTAAGCACTCTATATTCCAGGAGTGAGGAATGCTATCTAATGTTTATTTATTTATTTTTTGTAATCTATCCATGCCACGCTAAATTTCATTTTCCTTTTACAGGCCTCTGTTATGCTTTGTTTGATAAAAGGTAATCCTTTGTTCCATATGAATCTCATTTATTCCCCTCTTGTTCAATAGTTTATGACAATTTTTATCTAAAGGACTGTATACTCTATCTGAATCATTTCCATTACATAACATATATGTTGTTTGGAAACAGGTTATTGGTTGATAGTTCTTAGGGCAATCTTCTAATCCACTCCAGTAACATTTCAGGGTGTGGATATAAGTAATTTTTCTCAAGGTTAAATTACAGTGCAAAGATGATGATACCTTTAACCAAAACTTAGGTACAGCATCTGGACCTGACATTTTCCATCTGGGAGTCTTTTTTTAAATTTATGTCCATCTCCGTAGGAGTTACTTCATCCCAGTCCATATCTTCTAGATATTTATCCACAATATGTTAATTTCCTTTATTATTCCTGGTATCTCAACAATTGCTGTTTTCTTTCCTACCCCCCTGTAGAATTTCTTTGGTTATACCTAAAATAATCGTTTTGTATTCTATCTTTATATTTCTAAGTGTCACTCCTAAGTTTTTCAGTCTGTGCAGAGATTTTTAATTTTTTGTCACAACTAGAATAAGTCAAATCTTGATCTGTTTTGCCATTGTTTTTGTTTTAGTTCATTCACTTTTCTTATAATTTTTTAGATTAATTTAATTTTCTGTATTCTTCCAATAATTATATTTCTTTTCTTAATGATTTTACAACTATTTCTAGTCATGCTTCCATGAAGATTTTCTATTTGACCCTTTATTTTTCTCTGCTAGCTTATGCATTCTAGGTGATACTATGTCTGTAATTAGTTTTGCTGCACAATAATGAATTCTGCTAATTTGTGTTATATCATGTGGATATCTCTTCATAATTCCAATTACTTTATTAACTCGGTTTATTAGTTTTTTGACAATCTGTGTCTTATTCACTTTTGGCAGCCTTTATCTCATATATATATATTATTATATAAATCCATTTCTATCAAATCCAGCATGTCTTCTCTTAAATTATTTTCTTCTTAATTGAAAGTTCCTTCCACGGTTTGTGTTCTTGCTCTTTCTGACTCTGTGTAGAAAAATACTGGCTTTCAAATAACTGTGACATTTCATTTTGTAAAACATGTTTACTGCTTTTAACATTTAACTGAATTAATAAGTGATTTTCTTTACTACTGCACTGCTATGTTTCATTTCTTCAAGCTGTACCAGTTTTAAAAATCACCATTCTAAATCAGCCGTTACATCTGGGACACCCATTCAAATCTTTCACTAAACCGATTTATCACTTAATTTTCAATTTCCTCCATTTATGAATCAAACGGTTATTGGTCACTACTTTGGACTTGTGTGTTTCTTTTCTCTTTTTTGTAATATTTACCATCTCCAGGTGCCCTTCCCTATATGTATTTAAGACTATTTTTGACTTTGCTATACAATAATTAGTTAACATTGATTTCTTTACTGCATACAAATTGCATCTTATTAGGCCTCACTTTTTCTCGTGTTTCCATTAATCTTTATTTAATGTTGCAAATACCCATGATGCACACTTTTCTTTCAATCTTGATACTTTGTTTTCTGCTTCCTTTTTCAAATCACTCAATGTTTTCTTGTCTACTGATTATTTGTTTTGGTCAATTAATGACCTTAAATTGGGAACTGTAATGTTTGCCATTTTTTCTGTTTCAATGATATTTCTTTTCTGTAATTTTCCTTGCAATTGCAGCATAACTCTTTTCCAGAAACTCTGGGTTAGTTGCTTAGAAGAAACAGAACATAATTACCTTTCTATTCACAAGTGTCCATTTCTCTGGCATGCATTTTGTCTGTCTGGTCTTTTTTTTAAACTTTTTGGGACTTTTTTTTTTTTTTGCATAACCAGGCCTCATAGGTCATCTGTTAGATCAGGGCCTAATATAGCAGCAAGATCTCTTTCATTTTTAGAGGACTTTGCACAGTTTTTCCAGTGCTTTTTTTATCCTGAAATGAATGCATCCATCTCTACCTTTTTTTCTTGTTGATTTTTTGCATGATATATCTGACAGTGCGTGTGTGTGTGTGTGTGTGTGTGTGTGTGTGTGTGTGTGTGTGTATATATATATATATATGTATATATATACATATATGTGTATGTGTGTGTGTATGTGTGTGTGTGTGTATATATATATATATATATATATATATATATATATATATATATAAATATAAATATATATAATATAAAATATATCAGGTTTGACTTGGTGGGATTCAGTATACAATGGGCCAACCATGTGAAGGTACCCACTCTCTTTATGTCGAGTTTGTATGTTCTCCTTCTGTCTGTGTTGGGTTCTTCCCACTTCCTTAAAATACAATGGGAATTTCTTTTTCAAGGATGGGAGGTACTGGGTTCAATTCCAGCTTTCCCAGATGAACTTTAGTGGTATGCTAACTGAGAGCACCCAGAGAATGAATGCAGATACAGGCAATAGCACAAACATTAGGTGGTACCTACTAGGAAATCAGTCTTGTAGATCTACTGCTGTTGCCATCAGCAATGGTACACATTATCCCTTACATAGGAGAACATGGACCACAGACTATGTGCTGTGTCAGGACTGTCCATTCAATAGTGTAAAAATTGGATCTAGCTGATCTGACTAATTCCTAGCCCAAGATTTTGAAAACAACCTGCACATAAAGCTAATGTGACATCTATAAAGTGAGTTTGTGTAAGTGCCTTGGGAAAATCACACTGCCATCTGAATTATAAGGCAAGGTCAACAAATAAGCATTTGAAATCAAAACTTCATATCTCAGGTGCTTGGAGAGAAAAAGAACTGCCAACTGCCCAGCTGACCTGAGTTCGATATGCATATTGAGAGCTTCTTCGAGCAGGCAGGTAGGATGGGCATAACAATCCTCATCTGAAGGTGTCAGAGCTGGTCATGGATTATATTAGTCCTTCAGAAGAAGTAGGTAGGCCTGCATTCTACAGACCATGCATGTGGCATACCAAGCCATTAGGTGACCATAATAGTAGCCTTCATCAAGCAACTGCACAGGAGAGAAGACTTAAACAGCTAAACGTATTGTGGCACTTTTGATGATGTGGGTTACTTGTTCACCTGCAAAGTGAAGGAGTGGGCCAAACAAAAAATGTCTTCATCATGAGATTTGTCAGATTTGACAATGACATCCTAGAACTTTCTTCAAATTTTATTTTTCTAGAATCCTTTCTTTGTTTAAAATGTAAAATAACTGCAATGCAGTGCATACTGATATATAGTTTAATTGTGGATGCAAGAGTACACCCATTTTTTTGTGAAAAGATTGCTTTGCAGGATATAGAAGTGCATATTACAATATAATACTGTTAACATAGAATGAGCAGACATTATCAAAACAAATACATGTGGTTTGAATCTCACAAGTGCCAAAAAAAAGTGAGGTATACTGGTTACAGAGCCTAAAAACATATCCGTGTTTGGGATGGTGGGCATTAATAGTTTAAGCAAAAGTGCATTACTGCCTTGAGTTATGAATGACGCATACCAGACCAGAATATTGGTGGCAATGATTTAGAATGTAAGGCTCATAATCCTATTTATCACAGTCAATATCCAAAGAGCAATTGCCTATGAAGTGAGAGCTACATAGGCAAGGGAGCAGGACATCAGTACTGTTTTCTATCTGTATTATGTATAACAGCTATTGTTATTGATTAATTTGTTTCAAGTCTCTAGAGATTCTGCCCATAGTTAACCTGAGACAGCATTCACTGCAAACACTTTTTCTTTAACAGAAAATGACATTTCTTTGGAGAGAGAGTGTTACTGGTAATTAGAAGAAACAGTCTGCCTGCTATGCTGCTGAAAAGTATAGTGTAGTTCTAATTAATAGCAAGTACAATGTTCTTATTTTTGGTTGCACTAGTTTCATGCACAGATGCAGTGTGTGCTTATATCTTACATTGTTGTCCCTTTCAGTATTATCCACAACACTACTATTATATATGCTTAGACTAAGATTATTGCATCTCAGACTAAGGGAAGTATTCTTAAGAAATGCAGTGTTTATCTGTCTATCTACTTTCACATATAAGATTCTATCATCAAATATTACATTCTCAAAAGAGAGCTAAAAAAAATCATCTTTTAGACAGAAATGCCAAAAAAAAAAAAAAAAATGTTTTTGCCCCTGCAACCCACAAGCCACCTACAAACTCCAAATAGCAACACTGAGATCACGCAGGAAATTCCCAGATCCCACTGTACCCTGATCCTATACGCACAGCAAAATCCAGTCAGAATAACAAGGAAAACAGAATGTTTGCTTTTTTGAGCATTAGTTCTTACCAGCTGCATGTGTGTGTGTGTGTGTGTGTGTGTGTGTGTGTGTGTGTGTGTGTGTGTGTGTGTGTGTGTGATATATCAGTTTACCAAATTAATATATGACCTACACTCAATGTATGAGACGACAACATTGAAACTTTAGAATGATGAATGTTCACAGAATTGGAACTTGAAAGACCAAAACAAAAGCTGCTGATGTGATACACCACTGTTTTTTAAACTACAAAGCATTTTTTTTTTGGTTATAGAGTTTGTTACAGAGTTTGTTAATTGTTGCTTAGATCTCTGTTGAAACTGTTGTCTCCCTGTTCTGAGAGACTGATCTGCAAATATACAGAACTGAGTATATTTTTATGGTTTTAGAGTTTGTACTGTTAGTTGTTGCTTTGATCTCTGTTAAAACTGTTTTGTCCCACCCACTTAAATTTGGTGGCTTTTGCAGTTTCCCGCCCCACTGTAAATTTGATCTGGGATACTCCCCCAGTCCCATCTCTTTACCACATTCTACCTAATAAACTCTTTCTGCATTTGCTTTTAGTGCTTTTTAATTTAATTGCATTTTTTAAACTGTGTTTGGTCTAATATTGCTACATACTCAAGTGGGCTAGCTTGCTCTGCATGTGAATTGTTTTTACTACTGTTTTTGCTACTTACCTGTAAAAAAAAAAATAAAAAAAAAAAAAAAAAAAAAAACTGTAAGCCTGTTTCCTACCTTTCCTGTAACTAGTGTTCCAGATACAGATTTGCTGTATCCAGGACTGTATATAAGCTTCTGAGCCCCCCAAGCCTTTCTGTGTTGGAGGGAAGCCTTCTAGCTTATCAGAGGGAGTGGTAAGCACTAGGTAACCTGTCTACCACATAAGTAGTGGTTCTGGTCCAGAAATTGTAGTTATTGGCCGTTTGGGCAATCTTCCATCTCTTTCAACTTTCTGATTTGAAAGCCTGCACTTGCACTTGTTTCTGCCCTGTAACTCATCTAGTGCAGATACAGATTCTTAGTTTTAGCACTTAAATGTGCTTATTCATGCTCAGCACTTGTTCAGAACTTGTAAGCACTAAATAAGCTACTAATTACTATAGCACTCAATATTCCTCATTACCTAGAGGAAAACAGTTTTTGTACTTACTTTTTTCACTTGCTTAGAGAAAAACAGCTCTTGTACTCACTTTACTCACTTATCCAGAGGAAAATAGTTTTTTATTCAGGCATGCCCAAGGGTCAGCTCCCAGTGTTCTCTCCTGCCTATCTGATGAATCTGGGCATCTTGAGGCAATGTAGAAATTGCCTCATGTACACAGACAACCGTCTCCTCCTACCACCCAACACTACAACCTGTGAGAGATGCACTTATCTAGCCAAACTGGAGGTAAATCTCTCTCCAACCAAGACTGAACTTGACAGTCATGAGGAGAAGGTAAACATTTGCACCACACCACACTCATCACATAGTCTCACTAAATCTACACCACCAAAATCCACACATAGTAACACAAAAACATTCGCGGAGGCTCTCAATAATAACCTCCATCCCCCAACACAACCCAAATGACACATAGCCCACAGACTCAGTGTGCCACTCAACCACAGCCAATAAGGCAAAACAGCATACCCAACACATTAGTCATAGGTGACTCTATAGTCAGGCACACTGATGTCCCACTCACCAGGCTAAACAAGGAGAAGGTTACTGTCAGCTGCCTATCAGGTGCCAGGATTTGCCACATAACCCATGCACTCAGGTCACTCCACAACAAGTACAAATATGACTCTGTCATTGTCCATGTTGGTGTGAATGACCTGAGACATACCTCCCTGGACTACATGAAAAGAGACATGGAAGGGCTCTCCAATCTTGTAGCCCAGGCAGGTAGGACCCTAGCCCTGAGTAGCATTCTGCCATCACCCCGAATGATATCACAGTACAAGGACAAAATGATTGACTTCAACAATTTGCTAAGCTTCTGGTGTCATTCTAAGGGGATCCTGTATCTGTCTCCTTGGGATGACATGGTCGACAGACCAATATGCTTTCCCACAAATGGCCTGCACCTGTCACCCCTAGGATTCCGGATACTGGATAAGGCTCTTGCTGCCCCTATAGTGCCTTTTTCAGGCAAGGTTCAAATAACAAATTCACCACCATAACAGGAACAGGCAAGCAAAAACTGACGGTAATGCTACTCATTGCTAGAAGTCTAAATCTCAAAATGCACTCACTCGAGGCACTCCTTAAAATGGAGAACATCGATGTCTGTGCAGTGACAGAGACCTGGTTCAAGGCTCCAGAGAGCACCCCTGCACTACCAGGCTATAACTCATACCACACTTTTCGGCCATTTAACCTGGACTGAAACAGCAAAGGCAGAGGTGTGTCCATATTCATTAAGGATATCCACACCTCCAGGCTAGTTGCTCAGCATAATGCATCCAATGTTAATCAAGTGAAACTATCTCTGAGCAAAACTGCAATCCAAATTGTAGCTTGCTACAGATCCCCCACCATGCCCCAGGATTCCCACTCCTCTTTTCTTGATGTACTGGAAAATATTAGGGTTCAACCAAACACCCTAATAATGGCGAATTCAACTTCCCCACCATTAAATGGGAAAACTACTCATGTACCAACTCATTAGCTCAACGCTTTCTGGAATTCATAAACTCCAATTCCCTCGATCAACTTATCCACACCCCCACCAGGGGCAACAATATCCTAGACCTAGTCATTACCAACATGAGTGACCGGTGTTCCACACCTGAAGTCAACTCCTCGTTGGTCTGATCCGACCATAAGCTAATCACCCTTGATATCCACATCCCGCCCCCACCCCCCCCCATTAAGGAAACCATGGTAAAAATTTCTCCAAAGCCAACTTCATGCTTCTTAAGACAGAATTGGTGAATTCCATGACACCCATGCAGATGGACAATGCAGTTACAACTGCTGAATCCTATACAAATGCACTCTATAAGCACTTACACGAGTGCATGGATCGTGCTATCCCAAACAGAACCAAGATGCTATCCTCCAAAAAAATGAAGCCAATCTCGTGGTCCCCTACCATAAACAAACTGTACAACAGAAGGAAGAAACTGTTGCAAAAGAGAGTAAAATCCCATGAGTGGAGGAGCTCCCTGGTCAGCCTCAGTAAGAAGCTGAGATCCCTTATAAGATCCTCCAAAGCTAGCTACGAAAGCAAAATCACCACTAATTCTAAGGACAACCACAAAGCATTCTATAGCTATGTCAAGAATCTCAATGGCAACACCCAGATCTACTCTGAGTTACAGCACAAAGGCACGACAATTACAGAACCAAATAATATTGCCAACATCCTGGCAAATAGGTTCAGTGCTAACTTTACCCCCCACCCCCTAAAGGGCCCATATCTATACAGGAAGAATGCAGAGTCCCTGTAATCACAACTACGCCTGTAAAAGCTGCACTCTCTAAAGCCAAAAAGATGGCATCCATGGGACCGGACAACATCCTAGGCTGCATTTTACATGAACTTCAGAACAAACTGGCTCCCCACTTAAGCACCATGTTCAATAATAGACTTGTATCAGACTTTGTGCCCACTGAATGGCGCACAGCAACAGTTATCCCACTCTAAAAAGGGGTAGCCACCACGAATCCGGGAACTATCAACCTATTAGCCTGACTAGCCTGGTCTGCAAGGCCATGAATGTATCATCATGGAACTCATAAACAAAGACATTGGTAACCTCCAAACTCTGGATCCCACCCAGTTCGGCTTTGTGAAAGGCAGATCATGCCTTCTGAACCTGATTGACTTCTTCGAGGCAGTCACCAAAGCCATAGATGAGGGTAAGGTGGTTCACACAGCCTATTCTGACCTTGCCAAGGCTTTGACACCATCCGCCATTCTGGAATTATAGCTAAATTCACTAAACGAGGTATAAATCCCTATGTCACAAGATGGGTTGCCAACTGGCTCACTGACAGAACCCACACTGTAAAAGTTGCAGACTCCAAATCTGACCTCAAAGCAGTGACAAGTGGAGTATCACAGGGTTCCATCCTGGGATCTTTCCTGTTTGGTATCTACTTCTCTGAAGTACAGGTTAACACAGAAGGCCTCTGCCTAACGAAGTTCGCAGATGACTGCAAACTAGGAACCATAGTCACGTCCCCAAATTATGTGGACATCCTACAGAAGGGCCTCGCTGAGACAAATGCCTGGAGTCAGAGCCATGGCCTCAAGCTCAATGCCAAAAAGTGCAGTGTCATCCCCTTTTGTAAAAACTCTGTACCCATGAACTACCACATAGGCAGCAATCTACTTAACACCGAATGTGTGATAAGAGACCTTGGGACCCAGGTGGACAGTAGTCTCTCCTT
>NC_056726.1:1653587092-1653674592 GCF_019279795.1 Protopterus annectens
GGTGGGTTGCAAAGTTTCTCACTAAAATAACTCATACTCCTATCAGCAGACCCATAACCAGTGGTGTTACACAGGGATTGGTTCTGGGACCCCTACTTTTTGGAATCTTCTTCTCCAAAGTGCAGGCTAAAATTAAAGGGCTGTGGCTGACAAAGTTTGCTGATGACTGTAAACTGGGAGTGATCATTGAAACCCCTAGCAATATCAACATCCTGTAAGAAGGTCTTACACAGACTAATGACCAAAGCCAAAAAATGCATTATCATCCCCTTTGGCAAGAGTGATGTTCCTGCAAACATCCACGTTAATAGCAATGCACTTAGCACACAGTCAGTGGTGAGAGATCTGGGCACACAGATTGATAGCAGCATTAACTTTGATCACCATGCCTCCACAGTGGTAAGGAGGGCATTTTATATTGCTCATCCCATAAGTAAGGGCATTGCCTCCAGAAAAAAAGAGGCCATTACAGGCCAGTAATAGAGTGCAATGCTCCCTTTGGTATGTTCCATTCTAAACACCTGCAGCAATTGGAGACTTCATAAAGGTTCCTTATGAAGAAAATTCAGGGTCTTCAAGTTCTGTCTTATGCAGACAGACTGAAATCATTGCCACTTTACTCTGTGTCATACAGACTTCTCAGAGGCAACCTGTGCCTTGCATATAGAGCAATCTCTGACCCAGCTTTGATGGGAATGCTGTACATGTGCAAGTCAAATGGCTCATGGGTGACTTGCTCAAAGGACCTTAATTTGGTATTCAACATCAACAGAACTTGCTGGAGAGACAGATTTGTCTCACAGAGGTTGCCCTACCTTTAGAACAAGCTTCCTATTCATGTTAAACAAAGCCCCTTGTTTGGGCCTATTTAAGTGCAATTTTGATAATTGGATGGGTAACCAGAAATTCACCTCAGGGTTTCCTCCTGTGTCCCTCTTGGACAGGGCAATAGGTGCTGATTTTAGTGTCTGCTTGAACCAGACACTCAGGTTGAACTTGGCTAGGCTTGTAAGGGCTCTGTGGCCATTAGCCTAGTAACCTTCTATGATCCTGAGATGCTCTAGATAGAGCCAGCTTTGAGTTTTTTCTAATCATATTAACCCATTGGTTAATGATAGTTAATAGAACTATAGGTTGTATAAAAAAGATATATAAACTCTAGGAAATCAAAAATGATGAAGTCATTGTTTGCTAGTTACATTAAACAAAAACATGAGTATTGAATAACAATATGAAAACCTTGTAAGAAAACAAGCACGAGTAAACTGGAAAGAATACAGAGGAGAATAGCAAAGGCATCCATGGATGTGAAAATTTAAGCTATTATGAAAGACTAAAATATCTCAACTTGTACAGTGTGCCCTACAGATATTTAAGTGGAAATCTTATTAATTTATATAGGGCACTTAGAGACAACTTCCTCCGAGAATTTATCAAAACGTAGTAGAGAATCATCAGACAACCTATGTAGAAGATTCTATAGGAATGAGAAGTGTACTAATTGGTTCTTTGAGAGAGCAGCGGATGCGTGGCATAGACTACCAAATTACATTAAAGCAAGCACTAGTTTATATATTTTTAAGAATAGCCTGGACACCTACTATGGGAACAACTGTTTTGATATATTGGCAAGCTAGAAGGGCATGTATTCACATGTTTGACATCTGTATGTATGCATGCATGTATGTATCCATGCACATTGATGAGGGGTTTCACCTTTCTTAAACCACTAATGTTTTGGATCTTGGCTTCTTCACTGAGATTTCCGGGGGTGGGGCATTCCATCAGCATTGACTGAGGTTTTTGTTATCCCAACTCTCTAAAAATTATCTCTGGACTTTAACAAATGTGGCAGCTATCATCCAGTCTTTAAATTCCTTGTTTGAGGAAGGCTATTAGGATTGTCTGTAAGCAGCTTAAGATTCATCTTAGTCAATGAGATCATGGTTGCATTTCAAGTCTGACTTTATCACTTACCTTTATACAGCAGCATCTCTGGTCAAGGAAGTTAATGAAATTTAATGACATTTGGCCAAAGGTACTATTTGTCATTGGACCTCCAGGATATCTCTCCAGTATTTCTGACCCTTGATCATGGAATTTTCAGTGAGCATTTATACACTTACTGTTGAATTTCCTCAGTGGTACTAATTTGCTTTTGTATCCTACTTCTCTGCCATTCTTCTAAGGCTTGTTCTAGCATTAACTTCCCTTGAATGTAGAGCACCACAGGAATTCATCTTACGCTCTATGTTTTCCTTATTTCCATTAAGATATCTTTTGATGGATAAGTGCCCTGTATACCATTGTTATGGTGGTGATACCCAGACATACTTCTTAGACTTATTTATAAACAGATGAAACTCAACACCTCCAAGACTGAGGCCATGAAAATTTATGCTGCCTAGATAGATTCCTCTGTCCAGCAGTCCCCAGCTTCATCTTACATGGTAGCAATCAGCCTGAGTTGGATGCTAAGTTGCACAGGAAAAACAATCAGTCTGGGGACTCTCTCTCTCTCTCTCTCTCCAGATCCACAATAAGACTACCCACTGGCACAGTTATATGGTTGAGTCCTCAGCTGAGTATCCACGCCAAGTCCTCCGACACCCTCTCTGTGAAATCAGTGCTTCATGGTCCTGCGACACTCTGTCTGTGAAACCAGTGCTTCATGGTCCTGCACCAAGCAGCCGACACACACACTCTTTGAGATTTGATTTGCACACAAACACACACACACACACACACACACACACACACACACACACACACACACACACACACACACACACACACACACACACACACACACACACACACACACACACACACACACACACAAACACACAAAACACCCTATTTACTAGCTATTCCACCTTCTTCCCAGACTAGAAGGTAGTTACACCACAACCAGAAACTCCAAAGCCAGCTACTCCAAGGCTCTTACAAGGGTTCCCAATTATATTGAGTGCAGTAAGGCTTTCAGGAGTGGCCACAGAGTCACCAAACAGATATGAGTACTTTCAAAGATTAAAATATTGTCTAAAGGACCAGCCATGATGAAAAGTTTAAATATATTCAATAATTCAATAATAAATAAGAAAATAACATGAAAATATTAAATATCTATGTACAATAAACAACAGAGTTTCAACCACAGGAAATATTAAAAATAACACAGATGAATAGATTCACACAGATACAGAATAAACTAATCTCACTAATGAATTATTATTCCCTGGTCACTCACTAGCACCAGGCAAGATGGAGTGGGTGAGAGATCGTTCTATGTCAGGTGCCAAGAAACAGACTACTCTGAGACTTCAGTCTCAGTTAGTATCATACATTTTTTTAATTATGGATTTCAGAATGATAACACATACATCTGGTCATCTGACTCATGATTCACATGCAACCCCCATTACTAGAAACTACCAGGATTTAGCATCTATATGTCAATATTACACACACACACACACACACACACACACACAGACCCTTGCTTAGATCTGCTGCAGCTTCTGGAAGTCATAAATCCATAAAATGCCTCCACTCTTCCTACAGGAGCTAATAAACCATACTTATTACAGATATTGCATCTCTGGATTTGTACAAAACTATGAGATGACATATTTATGGCCTAGGCCCAATCATTTAATTTCTTACTATGTCTCAAAGTTCGCTGGAGTTGAGCTTAACCTCTTCTCTTCCAGTATCCTCTGTTAAAACATATACCTTTAAACAGTTACAGTACAGTACAGTCTGATATACATGTATATTACGTATATTTATTTTCTGTCCAGCAGGACACACTGTTGTTACATTTTTAACACAAGCAACTTTACAAATACATTTTTAAACACAAGCATCTGCACAAATCAGTTTGATAAACAAATGACATATAATTATTTACAAAATTCCAGCTAGCTACTGTATGCTGGCATATGTTACACATCCACTGCCCTACTTCTCCTGGCATAGTTGGCAATACCTGACATAATCACATTTACTATAATTTGATCTAACAGTTCTTGACAGAAAATGAAATATTTGAAAGAATTTGAAGTCTAATTGATTGAACACCCTTTTGACTGAAAGCCCACTTGACTTAAAACAGATCTGAATGAAGACCATGTCACTAAATCACAAATCATTGACAATATTAAACATAAGGAAACACAACATAAAATAATATTTTTGCAGGGGGAGCAAGTCTCCACCCTCATGTGGGGAGGCTGTGCATTTGTCACCCATTAATTATATATCCTTACTTCACACCTGCACAACCACTTGAGAAATGAAAAACACCATACACAGTTGGTGCACAAGCACTGAATCACTGTGTATTGTGTTTTTTTTTTTTTCATTTTCTCAAGTGGTTGTGTGGTCATGGAGTTGTTTTTAAGTCAATTAGTTTTTATTCAAATTCTTTCAAACATTTAATTTTCAGTCAAGTGCTGTTCAATCAAATGATAGTATATATATATATATATATATATATATATATATATATATATACATATATAAAATATATATAAATATATAAATATATATATATATATATATATATATATATATATATATATATATATATAAATATATAAATATATATATATCTTCAGAAATATCTTAGCATCTTTCAGGGAGTTGCATCCAGATTTATGCTTTTACATTCTTATTTGCACTTGGGGCTTCTTCTGATTACCACACATTCTATTTTTTTCTTTGACAGCTGGTATATCACATGCCAGTGTAATACACAAGCATATTCGATTTGGAATGCATAATGCTATGACAAAGAGTGCCAGCCTTTTTCAGCTACAGGCATATCAAAAGATGTGCATTGAACTTAATGATTTCATTATCTGTACTATTAAACATCCTGTCATTCTATGTGTGTGTTGTACTCCACATTTTGTGAACATTGTGGCTGCATTGTTTAATCAAGTGGTTGTAGATTATTCAGGGATTCTGATGTGGGTGTTCACAACATATTGCATGAACTTGAATGGACTGTGCAGTTAGTGTTTTCTTAGTTATAACCAGTTTGTTCCCATTGTGCATGCTCATTCCAATCAGTTTATATATATATATATAAATATATATATATATATATATATATATATTAATAAATATATATATATATATATATATATATATATATATATATATATATATATATATATATATATATATATATATATATATATATATATTTATATATTTATTCATTTATTTATTCCAGTTTGATGACTAGGGAGGTCCACTGGGCTCGGGGAGCCCGTTTTCAATGGAGGCCCGGGGAGAAAAGCTCCAATGATTCGTAGTTACATGAATAATTACTAAGAAACTTTGCATTACTGACAAATAAACAGGTAGCATTCATAAAGAAACAAACAATTACAATTTTGTTTAGGTGTAAAAGACAGGCGAATGGCCTTGAGGCTAGATTTTACAGTATAGTTATTTATACATAATACAAATGAAAAAGGTTAGCTAGGTGAGAGGTTTGCCAGGAGTAAAAGTGGAAGAAACCTTGAGAGGTATAGGGTGAAGAGTACAGTTGCATTTCCTGTTTGAGTAAAGGTGAGAATGAAGAGAGTTTTAAAGTTTTCGAGGTTATCGCAGGTCCTAAGAGTGTAGTATAGAACATATTACAGTGCTGACACAGGGCAGCATAAACAACCCCTGTGGTTCAACTTAATCTGGTCACAATTCATGACCAAATAACACTGAGAACAACAGCCACACTTTTTAGTCCAAATAATAGTGCTGCTACTTTCAAAACCATTTACCCTCTCATGTAACTGCTTGATGCTTGAAACTTTCCTAAACACTATTTGTGGCATATTTCCCACCTGGTCTAAAATACCAGGATGACTCCAGAATAGCTGCCAGTTTTTCTTTAAAATAGTAATAATACTTCTGGGATTAAAAAGTGTGGCTGTTGTTCTCAGTGTTATTTGGTCATGAATTGTGACCAGATTAAGTTGAACCACACAACCTAACAGCAAATTTTCTTGCAACTCCAAAGGGATTGTTTATGCTGCCCTGTGTCAGCGCTGTAATATGTTCTATATTGGGAAAACTAAAAGAAAGTTAAGGGACAGAATTTATGAGCATTATAGGGACATAAAAAACGGTAATAAAAATAATGCCTTGTATAAGAATATAGAAAAATACTTAACAAATCTTTTTTTATTTACTGTTGTTGAAGCGGTCAAAATAGATCCAAGAGGGGGTCTCTGGGAAGACTATTTAGAATTCAGGGAATTATGTTGGCAAATTAAGTTGAATGCCTGTGCTCCCCCCCCCCCCAAGGTCTTAATGACAACTTCGGTATAAGCAGCCTGTTAAAGCTGCGTTTTATGTTATATAGTTTTTATTAGTTTTTATATGTTTGAGCTGAATATTATGGCTTCTGTATGTTGAAATGTTTATTATAACATTTCTGTCACTTTTTAGGTAACAGTGTTTTTTGCTGTTTTACTTTAAAATTTGTCCATGAATTTAAGTGTGATGTGTTAGATAAAGTCTGTTCATAATTAATGTTATGAGAAGTTTCATTGGCTTACTATGTCATGTGTTCTCACAGGTTTTAGTATACTTAGCAAGAGTGTATTAAGTTTTGTTGTATTCTGATGAACAAAAAAAATCACGAGAGCACGAGCTGGATTCCAAATATATAAAATTTATTAAGCGCTTTCGTCAAGTATTATAAAATGACTTCCTCTGAATAACACTGACTCTTAGAGGTCATATTTATAATGCAATCAATTAACACATAAATTGATCTGTAATGTGCTTCATGGAATACTTAAAGAAACAGACTCCCTTGAATATAAAACCTTACTTAAAAAAGATGTATAAAAATACAATAGAACTACAAAAAATATACATGTTAAATATATTAACTGTCATCAAGTGGTGAGTAAATCTGTACATAAAATACAGGTTGAGACTACAGAGAATAATTTACAATAAGATCCAGTAATTCCTATGAGTTCAATATGTTAAAACACGTTAATAAACTTTAACAATAACATGCTAGGCATGTTAATATATACACCTCTGTAGAATAAAAAATCAGCTTTTAACTTTAAATAACTAGTGAGGGAAACCATGTCATTTAGTCCTGGACTGGTGGTGGCATTAACTCCCAGTTGCCATAATAATTTTTTAAATTCTAGGACCCAATCAATAGGTCCATATCTCTCATCCGTACCCAACCATTCCAAAACTGTAAACTTACAATGATGACCTGGAAAGGTGTTGACATGTTTTGCTAATGCATTTTCGAAATTTCCTTTTGATATTTCATACATGTGCTGATAAATATGTGTCCTAAAGGCATTCTTGGTTTTCCCAATATAAAACCCAGAACACGTCTGGCATATAGCTGCGTATACCAAGTATTTGATACCACAATTGTTTTTCTGGTTGAACCTCACCCATCCATAAACATCAATAAAAACTCTATCTGCCTCCAAAATGTGTTTACATTGGGTGCAATGACCACATTTATCATTTTCCCAGTGCCAAATTTAGTGTTCTTACCCTTAATTTCTAAAAGGTTCTTAACACTAGTGCCCTTTTTGTATACTATGATGGGGGTGTCACGTACCTTCTGCCCAATAGTCTCATCACTCCTAAGTATAAACCAATTTTTTACTATAATGTCCTGAATCAAGGGGAATTGTGGAGTATATGTAAGAATCTATTCATATTTAAATGGAGCAGTTGTCAGAACACTGTTTTCCATAGGTGCACAGAGTCTAGAGATATCCAAACATAACAAAGGATAGAAATAACCATCCACTCTCTTTTTGGTTTCTTCATCTAGAAATGGTTTTCAAAGTTTTCAGGGTAACCCCTCTTTACAAAGATACTCAATAAAACATCCCTTTCTTTATAAAAGTTGTCAATTCTGCTGATCATGCGGGCCAATCTCACCCCCTGCCCGTTAACTATTGATCGTTTTTGATGAAGGAGATGCCTGCTCTCAAAATGGAGAATGGTGTTCGAGTATGTTGGTTTCCTGAAAATAGTTGAACAAAACTGATTGTTCACAAAATCCTTGCAAATCTGTATATCCAGATAGCTAATGGATTCAATATGTGACACCATGGTGAATTTCAAAAAGGTAGTACTAGAATTAAAAAACAATAACAATTCTTTCAACTGCTTCTGGTTCCCAGTCCAAAAAAAAGGATGTCATTTAGATAACGTCCATAAAAACTACAATACGACATCCCTTCTGATGTAAAAACTTGTGAGAATTCCCACTGAGTCAGGACAATGGTGGCAAAAATTGGTGCACAGGCTTCCCCCATCGCTATACTCCATCTTTGTTTAAAAAGATGTCCTTCAAAAGTCAAAAAACTGTTTTCTAAAACTAACTCCATTAAAGTCCCAAGTGTAAGTATTTTAGTGTGGGGAAATGAAGTGTGCTGAAAAAAAAAATCATTAAAAAATTCAATGCCTTCCCTGTGTGGAATGACATTGAATAAGTCTTTAATATCAATTGTAGTAAAGATAATATTGCTACAATAAAGTTCCTGCTTAATTTTCTTAAGACATTCCCATGAGTCTTTAATAATATGAGTGAATGGACTTAAACAGTTTTTTAACTTATGGTCCATGAATTTAGCAATGCTGATAGTCTTCGAACCTTTTGCATCCACTATACGTCTTAATGGAGGGTGGGAGATATCTTTGTGGATTTTTGGGATCCCAAAAATAATTGGGATCCTGGGATGTTTCTGTGTACAAATATTCAAATCTTCCTCAGATATCTGGTCATTAAGAAGTAAATCCGTTAAGACCAACATGTCTATAAGCAATGTTTAGTTCATTGTGGGATATTTGCACACATCCATCACAAAGATGTTCTAACATGCATTCAATGTACCTCTCTTGGTCCATAACAACCAATGACTCTGATCTGTCTATTGTTAGAAATGTTGTTAAGAAGGGTAATCTCGTCCTCAGTTAAATTAAACAGTCTAGTATTGTCTTTTCTCCTAGATAAATCCCTGATTTCTTTCATGCAAATACCATGAAATAACTGTAAGGTGGGATGTAATGGGGGGTTATATGAGCTTATTTTTTTACATCCAACATAGTAAATATTATTGTTCCTGCTTTCACTCAAGGTTACATTCAAATTCAACTTTCTGGTATAAAGCATGACATTTAATAGGGTTTTTTCCATGTTGAATTTTTTGAAGGGTACAAAATGTAACCCTTTCTGGAAAAGATTTGCCCATTCTTTAGTGACTTCCACACTACTTAAATTGTAAATTTTAAAGTCACGGCGGTCATTCAATATAATGGCAATGTCACTATTACAATTATTAGTCTCTATAACTTGCATTATCTGGTTTGTTGCCAGTTCACCCGTCTCCCCCTCCTCCTCCCGGGATAATTCTGGGGTGGATGGTGATGATCCCCCTGGTAACTTACACTGGATTGCCTCCTGTGATTGTGCCTTTGTTTTTGGATCCTCTCTGATCTCCTTAGGGGTCATCCTAAAGGGATGGGACCCGAGTTGTTATCCTCACTAAGTTGTATGTCATCAGTTAATTCCTCAAAAACATTATTATTCATGTTAAAATTACTCTGCACATTGTTTTTAATGCCACTAGAAACCAGGGGATAGGCAGAACCTGCTTCATAATCCTTGGAATCCCTGTCCATTTTTTTAGTCTTTTTTTACTTTAATTTTCTCAACAATCTTATCAATATTGACAAACACTGCATTGTATTCTTTGTGAATAGTACAAAACTCAATGTCCTTTTTCAAAACAGCATCTAGTTTACTCACAGAGTTTTGTAATGCATCAAATTTCTTATCATTGTCACTTATTAATGCCTGCAGTAATTCACAGCCTTGTCGGTTAAATAAGGTAACCAAGTCTTTGTGTAACTCAGAACCATTTGTTATGCCATTTGGAAAACGCCAGTACCTGAAACCTTTAAGGACTTGTTCTCATTTTAAATATTCCCTCAGGTACTGGTTTTCTATTTGCAATTTTTTTCATTTTTAAACTGTCTTTTTCTAAATTCTTTAATATGGAATTTACAGTACCTTGGTTCAAGTTTTTGTTTTCCATTTGGTGAAATCTGGCTGTGTCCTTATTAATCCAATCTGTTAAATTAAACCTGTTGTCTCTGACGTGCAATACATCTCCATTATCCTGGGTCTAACTCTTTCATTGTGTTGTAACATTTGTAATGGAAATTCCACATGATTTAACCCCACTAATGTCCGTTACGGCATTACTTCCTTGCCGATTTGGGCTGCCTTGCCCCGGTGGTATAGTGATAAGGGAGTCCTGAGACAATGTAGCCTGTGTCAATGGGTGGCAATTAAAATCGCCGGCTAGGTAATCTAATTTATGTCCCAAACCCGTAATTTGGTTGTTGAACACTCCAATAAGTTCAATAAGTTTGTGTATAGCTGTAGTTAACTCCTCATGTGTGTTTTTGGTGCCCGCTCCGCTCTGCATGCTAAGATCCATACCAAACTGAACCACAAAATACCAAGTAATAAAAAAAATCACGAGAGCATGAGCTGGAAACCAAATATATAACATTTATTAATTAAGCGCTTTTGTCAAGTATTACAAAATGACTTCATCAGAATAACACTGACTCTCTTAGAGGTCATATTTATAATGCAATCAATTAACACATTAATTGATCTGTAATGTGCTTCATGGAATACTTAAAGAAACAGAACCCCTTGAATATAAAACTTTACTTAAAAAGATGTATAAAAATACAATAGAACTACAAAAAATATACATGTTAAATATATTAACTGTTGTCAAGTGGTGAGTAAATCTGTACATAAAATACTGGTTGAGACTACAGAGAATAATATACAATAAGATCCAAAAATTCCTATGAGTTCACTATGTTAAACACATTAATAAAGGTTAACAATAACATGCCAGGCATGTCAATATATACACCTCTCTAGAATAAAAAATCAGCTTTTAACTTTAAATAACTAGTGAGGGAAACCATGTAATTTAGTTCTGGACTGGTGGTGGCATTAACTCTCAGTTGCCAGAATAATTCTTTAAATTCTAGGAGCCAATCAATAGGTCCACCTCTGTCATCCGTAGCCAACTGTTCCAAAACTGTAAACTTAAAATAATGACCTGGAAAGGTGTTGACATGTTTTGCTAATGCATTTTTGAAATTTCCTTTTGATATATCATAAGTGTACATTATCTGGATGACATCCTTATTTTTTGGAGTGGGAACCAGGAGCAGTTGGCAGAATTTTTAAAGTTTCTAAATTCTAGTACTACCTTTTTAAAATTCACCATGGTGACACATACTGAATCCATTAGCTATCTGGATATACAGATTTGTAAGGATTTTGTGAACAATCAAGTTTTGTCCAACTATTTTCAGGAAACCAACATACTCTAACACTCTTCTCCATTTTGAGAGCGGGCATCACCTACATCAAAAACGATCAATAGTTAAAGGGCAGGGGGTGAGATTGGCCTGCATGATCATCAGAATTGATGACTTTTATAAAGAAAGGGATGTTTTATTGAGTATGTTTGTAAAGAGGGGTTACCCTGAAAACTTTGTAAAACCATTACTAGATGAAGTAATCAAAAAGAGAGTGGATGGTTATTTCTATCCTTTGTTAGTTTTGGACATCTCTAGACTCTGTGCACCTATGGAAAACAGTGCTCTGACAACTGCTCCATTTAAATATGGATTGATTCTTACATATACTCCACAATTCCCCTTGATTCGGGACATTCTTCTTCTTCTTTCAGCTTTTCCTGGTTAGCGGTCGCCACAATGGATCATCTGTCCGCTAATGATTGGCAGTGGAGTTTTACAGTGTCGAGTTGCCAGCCCGGCGCCCAACCTTCCTCAGAAGGCACACACATGCACACACTCACACCTAGGGGCAATTTAGACTGTCCAATCCACCTACTGCATGTCTTTGGGATGTGTGAGGAAACCAAAGCACCCGGAGGAAACCCACACGACCACAGGGAGGACATGCAGACTCTGCACAGAAGGCATCCCCAGCCGAGGATCAAACCGGAGAACCTCTTGCTGTGAGGCAGCAACACTAACCACTGCACCACCATGGCCACCCTTGGTTTATACTTAGGAGTGATGAGACTATTGGGTGGAAGGTAGGTGATGCCCCCGTCATAGTATACAAAAAGGGCACTAGTGTTAAGAACCTTTTAGAAATTAAGGGTAAGAACACTAAATCTGGCACTGGGAAAATGACTAAATGTGGTCATTGCACCCAATGTAAACACATGTTGGAGGGCGATAGAGTTTTTATTGGTGGTTATGGTTGGGTGAGGATCAACCAGAGAAACAATTGTGGGACCAAATATGTGGTATACGCAGTTATATGCCAGACGTGTTCTGGGGTTTATACTGGGAAAACCAAGAATGCCTTTAGGACACATATTTATCAGCACATGTATGACATATCAAAAGGAAATTTCAAAAATGCATTAGCAAAACATGTCAACACCTTTCCAAGTCATCATTCTAAGTTTACAGTTTTGGAACGGTTGGCTATGGATGAGAGAGATGGACCTATTGATTGGGTCCTAGAATTTAAAGAATTATTATGGTAACTGGGAGTTAATGCCACCACCAGTCCAGGACTAAATTACATGGTTTCCCTCACTAGTCATTTAAAGTTAAAAGCTGATTTTTTATTCTCGAGAGGTGTATATAGTGACATGCCTGGCATGTTATTGTTAACCTTTATCAATGTGTTTACATATTGAACTCATAGGAATTGCTGGATCTTATTGTATATTATTCTCTGTAGTCTCATCCAGTATTTTATGTACAGATTTACTCACCACTTGACAACAGTTAATATATTTAACATGCATATTTTTTTGTAGTTCTATTGTATTTTTCTACATCTTTTTTAAGTAAGATTTTATATTCAAGGGTGTCTCTTTCTTTAAGTATTCCATGAAGCACATTACAGATCAATTTATGTGTTAATTGATTACATTATAAATATGACCTCTAAGAGCGTCAGTGTTATTCTGAGGAAGTCATTTTGTAATACTTGACGAAAGCGCTTAATTAATAAATGTTATATATTTTGTATCCAGCTCGTGTTCTCGTGATTTTTTTTTTGTTACTTGGTATTTTGTGGTTCGGTTTTGTATTCTGATGACGTTTTTTATAACAACCTGACGAAAGCTGTCAATTAAAGTTTTTTGATTATCCTGGTGGAGTTCTTGTGACATCCTGGTGGAGTTCTTGTGACACTGTGTTCTAGGCTTGCTAATCCTTTGGTGGCATGATGCATTTTATCTTCCATGTGTTGAGTGGGCTTTCTGATTTCTTGTCACATCTTTGAAACACACTAACAATAATAAGTTAGGTACTTACCCTCTTAGATGTGCTGCGTGTTTCTATGTGAGTCTATGGCATTGCATGCATTTGTGTTTTTTTCCATGTTTTCTTATGTGAACACTTAGTTGCTTTGTCCTGATGACCAGGAATAGTGTACAGCGAGACTATATCAGGCTAGATTATTATCTAAGTATATTATATCATACATTATGATTACTAGAGGAGCAAACAGCCAATACTTCAGGGATAACTTCTTTATGAACCCTGTAAGCTTAGCTGGGCAGTAGCAGGACCTCAGGTGCTTCATTCTACCAGGGTGGTCATGGTGGTGCTCTACACTTATAATTACTCGGAGCATTTGGAGATCAGTGTAAATACTGAAAATGGGTACAGGTGAAGCAACCCATCTGGGCTAACTACTGAAAGTTTTTTAAAACTGTAGACTTTTGATTTCAGGATTTGTCCTTGGTTCTGGAGGTAAGAGGTTGAGAACTATGGCTTATATGTGTATGCCACAATGCTCCCCCCAGTGCTTTTTCAGCTGTATAGTTTGCAAGCAATGAATGGATACCATCATGCCAGAAATTAGACATTCCTAGCTTACTGTGCAGAAAATGCATGCTGATGTTATCCCAGAATTCCATTGGAGTGGGAGGGGTTACATAATTCTGTATGCAAATGTTATGTTAATCGGTACCCCGAGTTTTGTCCAGTTGTACCTGCATTTTGTGGGTCTTTGTCCAGATTTTTGATGTTTCCAGGTTGAGAGGTATGCTGTTAATGGCAGATGTCCACCAGGCAGGCTAATTCTTTCTTGAGGATCTTGTATTGGTCAGGTACAGTTGAGTCAATACATTTGTATAGATGCTAATACAAGGCATTGGTGTAAATCCCAATATAGATGTCCAGCCCATCAGTGAGGGCAGGGGCTATGAAGCTATTAATGCTATCATGTATTAGGTTGTAATTTACTTTGGAGAAGTTTCTTAGTCTAGTTGCTGCTAATGGTGGGTCAGACGTTATTGTTATTTCTAAAGAGAATAATTTATGATCTGACCTCACTAGGGAGGGTCGCACATACGGGGTGGTAAAAAGATCACCCATGTTAGTGAGCACCAGATCCAGAATGTTTGGGCCTGTTGTTGGGGTGTCAACCAACTGTTCCAGGGCACTGGAGTTGATGAAGTCCAAGAACCTTTGGGCAAGTGTGTTAGTACATGTATAATTTACTCAATCTATAGATGAGTAGTTAAAGTCATCTAAAACCAGGGTGTTTGATTGTATCTTGACCGATTCAAGTAGATCCAAGTATGCAGTGTGGGTATTATGGTTCATGGGCCAGGTTCTATAATGTGCAATAACTTGGAGAGGGGTCTTACCTACAGTCAATTGGACCTGGATTAGTTCAAGGGAATCCTTTTGTTTAACCAGTCTAAAGGTGTATTTAACTTTGATGAATATTAATACTACACCTCCTTTATTTCTTGCCCTTTCAGTTTGTGGTCTGAATGTGTGGAAGGCATTATAACCAGGTATGGCCAGTGTGCTTTCCACAGCCTTAAACCAAGCCTCTGTGACTGCACAGATGTCAGCATCTTCTAAGTTGAGGACTGCTTCCAGTGAGTGCAGTTTTAGTTTAGAATTCTAACATTTAGCAGCATAACCTTGAGGTTGTTTTTGAAGATATTTTTACATTGGAAATTTTGTTGCTGTGACTTTAGCTAAGAAAGCACTATGGGGGAAGCAAGTGTCTTAGCCAGTAACCAAAATCCCAAAGATGACAGATGAAGACCATCTCTGGAAAAAGAGTGTGGTCTATCATTTCATCCCAGGGTGATAGGTACTGACTTAGAATGACACCAGAAACTAAGCCAATTGTTAAATTCAGTCATTTTTTTTTGTTTGTATTATGGTATCATCTTAGGTGAAGGTAGTATGCTGCTCAAGGCTAGGGACATACCTGCCTGAGACATATATTCAAAGAGCTCAGTCATGTCTTTCTTCATATAATCCACTTAGGTATATCTCAAGTCATTCACACCAACATGAACTATAACAGAGTTATAACAGTACTTATTGTGGAGAAGCTTGAGTGCATGCATGATCTGACAGATCCTGGCACCCGAAAGGCAGCTGACAGAACCTTCTCCTTGTCCAGCCCGGTGAGTGGGACATCTGTGTGTCTCACTATGAAGGTTGCCTATGTGCTTTGCCTTAGGGGTTTGTTTGGTGAAACACTTGTGCTTGTGGATTTAAGTGTATTGAGTGCTGTAGGTACTGTCTTAAGTGTAGTATGTTTGTATTTCAGAGCTCTCTGGTATTTAGATAAATTTCTGGTGAGTAACTCTGTGTATGATGGCTTATGTATTGAGATCGTGGCTTGTGCAGGAGGTGTAGTGTGTGGGCTGACAACCTGTTCAGTGTCACTGTTCTGTGAATGAGACAGCAAGGATTCCAAATTCTTAGTGGATATGCATCTCTCACAAATTGAGCTTATGTGGTTTAGGAGTGGGTTGTCAGTGTACATGAAGTAATTGCTACACTGTCTCAGGATACCCATGTCAATTAAGATGGCAGGAGAAATGGAGGAGAACTGACCATCCATAATACTAGGTGTAAATTTGCCTATTTTAATGAGGAAAGATGTGGTTTAATTGTGGACTTAATGCTGGGTCTGTACTAATGGGGGTCACAAGTGGTACAAGACTATCATGGATTAGAAGATTTCAGTTATAGTGGCAAATGCTGTAGAAAGCCCAGCTGAGGTTCTCTCCAATTAGCTAAGCACAGTTTAATGGACTCCTCAGTTGGAGCATGGGCAGCTTCTAAGGGAAAATAAATCTACTTTAACTTTTGCATCCATAACCACCAGTGGTCACCTCCACTATGCAGAACTGCATGAAGGTGCAATATATACAAACAGATGCCTTGGATTGCTCAGATGAAGACATTAGAGCAGTGTCTGGTTGCCAAACTGTGTGGATCTGTGTTAAAACAGGTGCGAATATGCGCAGATGCAGTCTTAAGTAGCAACTGAGAGAACCCTTTTGTAAAATAAGTTAAGCAATTTTCAAACAAGCTGCCCAATGGAAATGCTCAATATTAAGCCTTATTCCAACAATCTCCAACTCAGATGGTTGCTTTGCTACACCATTCTGCCACAAGGGTGCAGGGCGCCTTCTTAATGGAAGATGGCTGGTTTTAGTGCTCAGATAATGCCAAACTGTCTAGATTCAGCAAATATGAATTTAGCCTGTGCTATAAAATGCAAAAGTACTAGAAAATACAAAATGCAGGAAAAACAGTCTCAAGCAGCAAACAGTTGGAATAGTAAAACAGTTAAAAACAGTTAAAATAGGTGGCAATTCAGTAATACACAGTTTAAAAGTGCAGTATAGTGAATACAAATACTTATTTTTCTGTAGATTTCAAAGGATGCATGGAATTGCTTTGGATTCACTCCAGAGATCTGAGCGAGCACACCAATCCTAGACCAGCTCCTGTAAACATATGCTGTATTCTCATGGAACCTGACAATGGCAACTTGTTTTGCTAATGTCAGGACCTAGAAGGGTATTGTGCTAGAATATTTGTATAAAGTATCAAGTTCAGTTGGAAGTGTTGCTGTGTTAAGGGAGTTTGGCCTTCTTTCCTCTTGATATCTTAAAAAGAGTGAAAAAAAACATTTTATTTATTTTATTTTATTTTTATTTTAAATTTGTTAACCAGGGTGTCTCTCTGGGCCAAAGGGCCTTTTTTTCAGCAGAGGCCCGGGGAATAAAGCTCCACATTAAAAGACAACTTAAAGATACATTAAGGTGTTTAAACACAATACATAAATATTTGGGAATTACATATTTACAGTGGTATTAAGACACTACATATGCAGGGAATTAATGATAATAATAGTTAAATGAATTCCATGATCTAGAGTTGTGGATTGAATCACAATACACTACATACATAGTACCTTAGATTATTTTGCTGTAATAATTAAGACAGCTTTAGTAGAGGTAGGTAAACCTTCATAAGTAATAAATGTCATTACACAGTTGCATGGTAAACCATTTGTAACTGGGATAGTGATAGCACTAGTTTATGTCATGGTTTAAATTGTAGCAGTTATTTAACTTGATTGGGTCAGTATAGCTGAGTAAGGAAATTTAGTAAAGTAAGATGGGCATCAGTAAATGTGCATTGCCCGATTGTTCTAGCCTGGTATGCAGTCATAGCACTGCCAGGTTTGTCTCAGATGTTGCCTGATGAGATGTTTAAAGGAGGCATTAGAGGATGTGTTTTGCATGCTAATGGGGAGGGTTTTCCATTTTTTGCCACTATATTACTGTATAGTGAGTCACCAAAACTATTATTAATGTTGGATTCTTCTAGTAATTATTTGTTTGATGATCAAAGAGGCCTTAAGGCTGAGTGCTGTTGCACTAGGTTATTGAGGGCAGGACACTTGTTGGGGAAGTAATATAAAGAGTGGCAAAGGCAGAGCTGATTATAAGTTAGTAGGTTGGGCAGTTCAAGCCAGTGGAGGTGGTGCACAGCAGTACAGTGGTGGGATTTTTATGGGAAATTTGCAGCAAAGCAGGAAATTCTGTTGTAACAGGCTTATATTTTGCTTAGGTCAGTTTTATTGAGATTAGTTAGAATGGGAGATGCATATAGTAGGGTTGACAGAAGCTGGGAGAGTGCAATGTATTGTTGGTGAGGAATAATTAAATGCCGTAGAGAGATTCCGATTTGGCATGTACTTTTTTTCTGTTCAAATTGAGATGACTATCACATTTTTGGTGGTAGTCTATGCTTATTCCTAATAGCTTGGCTTGTGCCACTGGTGTGATATTGGTGAAGTTTGTCAAGTAGATGGTGAACTGACTGCTACTGATGTTTTTGTTAGAGCTGGTTATAATCATTAGCTGTGTTTTCTTAGGACTGAGGATAAGTTGGGCTTTGATAAGGTAGTTTTCTACTTCTGAGAGTGCTAACTGAGTGGTTTGCAGGGGGTGGGAGTATTGTGTGCAGCGCAGATTAGTGTAGTATCATCTGCGTACTGAATGACAGAAGCATGCTCTGTGGAGGTATGGAGGTCATTTATGAAAATTGTGAAAAGTAGATGTCCTAAAATAGACCCCTGTGGGACTTCTGTAGTTATGGGTAACAGAGGTGAGAGAGAATTTTCCCATTTCACAGCCTGGTATCTGTCAGTTAAGTAGCTGTGAACCAGGTTAGAGTGGATTTTGATAAGTTATAGTGGTATAATTTATTTAACAGGATTTGATGGGATACTGTGTCGAACACTTTGGACATGTCCAAAACGAGAGTTGACATGTGAAGGCTTTTATTTTTGAGTTGGTTAATTGTGTCTGTGAAGCTCAGTAGGGTGTAGTGGTGCTATGGACAGGTCTGAAACTGTGTTGAGTAGAGGATAGAATAACGCTATCTATTAAGTGTTTCAGTGCTTGGGTATGAATGCACTTTTCTAAGATTTTGGTCAGAGGGGAGAGTATTGTCATGGATCTGTAGTTGTTAAGTTCAGTTGATGTCCCCCATTTGTGTATGGGAGTACTATGGGATATTTTCCAGAGTTTGGGCATTTAGTTTTCAGCAATGGATCTGTTTATAAGTGTTAAGATTGGGATAGCAATAGCATCTGCTGTAAGTTTTAAGAAGTAGCTAGGGAGTTGGTCAGCTGTGGATGATGAGGTTTTTAGTTTTGTGAGCATACTTTTGATGGAGCTGGTGAGCACTGTTTTGAGGGCAAAGCACAAATTAGTAGTGTCAATAGTGGGAGGGATAGTGAGGTTGGAATTGTCCTGTGGTACTAGGGATAGAATTAAGTTCACATAGTGGCAGTTGAATTGTGTTTCAATAGGACGTTTAGTGTCAGAGGTGGTTGGTTTGGGGGTAGCTATTTGGTTGGGTTTTAGCAACTGGTTTACACTTTTCCAGAATTTTTGGGGATTGTGTTGGCATTTAGTTTGCAAGGTAGTATAGTAGGATTTTTTGTCCTGCCTAATGCATTTTTTGCATGGTTGTGCATCTCTCGATATTTAGGTAGGCTTTATATGTCCTTGGTTCTTTGTATGTCCTTGGTTCTTTGATAGTAGAACCAGGAAGTGTCTCTGGATTTAAGGATTTGTTTGGTTTCTTTGCTGAGCCAGGGGTTTTGAGAGGCTTTAATCCTGACCTTACGCAGTGGAGCTACACTGTCTAGCTGTTGTAGAAATGTTTTGTTAAAGTAGGCTACTGCTTGGTCAAGTGGGAGGATTTTTAAAGGGGTCCAGTCACAGTTATAGATTAAGGTTTTGAGGACCTCGGGAGATAAATCTTTTGTGTTTCTTGTGGCTCTATTAGTAGTGATCTTACATTGGCGTGTTCTGCTACATATTATGTATATTAGGTTATGGCCACTTAAACTGTCTGGGAGCCTGTCTATATAGGGATACAGTGTGCGGTTGTTAGTTAGGGTCCAATCTAAGATAGATTCCCTTTTAGAGGTCTGACAGATTATGAAGAGTGGGTGAATATATCACAACTCTAGCAATCTACTCTAGTCGGGAGTTTCAAAGAAGTTGAGTTAGAAAGTGACAAGTGTCACAAAATTTGGCAAAAACTCCTTGATGACCTACACCTTGTGTTAGTCAATGTTCCTTCAAAAGGCAGAATCTAAGGGCCTGTGTCCCAAGATAGCAGCTGTGTAAGATCCACTTTTCTACACACTGCCTAGACAACAGTACTGATTCAGAAGACAGCCAAATATGCCACGAGCATTGCCAGGGTTAGATAACATGACTGAGTAATGTGGTAAAGCCATACTGAGGCAAAGTTGGGAGCGTCTGACTCAGTTTCTGGATGGGTGTCAGTAGCTTGTTGCTAGCTCTTCTAAGTGGCTAAGAATCACACAAAAAATCAATTAGATTCTGTTACATTTTCACAAACTTTTAAGAAAAAAATCTATAGGGGTAAGTTGATGCAATGAAAGAGTTGGTTAAATAGGATGGTTATTTTGATTGCTGTTTTTGACAGGTAGAAAAGAAAGTTTCAACAGGCAGGCAAGTATTTGCAAAAACTAATATACCCAAAGAGATAAAAAAGACAGTACTTATCTTTGCCTTATCTAGATGGAAGACAACTGATTTATTTTTTTTTAAGACCAGAGATCTTGGGAAATGTTTACATGCATTACTGAATCACAATGAAGTTCTGATGTGCTTGGGAGAGACAAGAGTACAGATGTTAAGTGCCTGGTTTATATTCTGTTTCAGAACCTAGCTCACCTTGATGGTGAGACCAAACAGCAGAAGGAAAAGTAGGAAAAAAAGGAGACCCTTTGCCTTGTCCCCTTAGTTAAGCTAAAGGTCTGAGAGGTGAGACCATTTTATGTGGGCTACTGACTCTTTGTATGACTTGAGCCCTTAATTTCAAATATCTCAAGTCCTTCCTAAATAAAGACCCATTCAATGGAATTAAAAGCTTTATAGGAGTCCACAAAGAGATGCTTACCCTAAGTATCTGGCTATTTTTTTCAGAGATTTTCATTTTAAGGTGCAATAATTAAAGTTTTTATTTCGGGATAGGTAGGATCTTTTTCATTCCATGTTTTGCTAAAAGCATAACATTGACCAGGTAGTGTGAAACAAAAGGCATTTTATCAGTCTGTTTCCCATTATTGTGTCTATTCAAGACACATGTTCCTTATTCCAGGCCTGATAGAAAACAATTGTCCTCCCCCTCGGGCATGAAGTCTTCCCTGATGAAATTGCCTGTAATACTGTCAGTATCTATAATAGGCTATAGGTGCATTTTGTAATCTTTCACTCTATAACTGAAATATAGAAGAAGGAAATGGAATGTAAATATATGTGTATTTTCCATTGCAGTCTGCAACTACATTTTTGAGCAAGTCTGAGTAGGATGTCAAGTATCTTGGTGATATTGTACTACCACAATGAACTAGTAATATATTTTCCTCTCTCTGGTGAAGGACTTGTTATATAGCACACTTCTGATATTCTGACATAAATCTAAATAAATATTTTGATATCTACCCATGAGTAACTTGTCGACTATAGGGTTCAGTGCCACATTAATATCCCAGTAACAGAAAGCAATACTTTTCTGAATAGTTATTTAAAGCTGTAAATATATGTCTGATCTAGGCTCATCTGTGTTACTATTATAAAGATTGTGTAACGTTACTTTCCCTTCCAGTGCTTTGCTTTTTAGGTCATTACTGTCCCTTCAATTGCTTTGCTTTTTAGGTACCACCCCTGTCCCATTCTTCTTCTGTCAAGGACCCCATTATCAGCACTAATTTCAAAGGTACGTACAAGGCTAGATGCTCCTGGTGGGTATTTTAAGCCTAGCTAGGTTCCCTCAGAGACGAGAAGCAAAACCTGTACCTTGATGTCCTTCTATTCATAAGCTGCAGTATCCATAACATGGGTGAGTCTGCCTCCGGTTGACTCATACATCCGGCCATTATACCAAAGTTAAACCACTACTTTGAAGGTACATGTGACAAGCAGCATCACACAGTGAACGTCGGCCATAAATGGACATCGGGTATAAAGCTGTTGTCAGCACATACCTACCTCAGAATATTTCTGCCACCTGTGTGGCTGCCAGCTCTAGTCATTGCTTGCTTCAGAAAGTGGTGTTTGTGCTTCAGATAAGTACCCCATAGGGGGATTTGTTATCTTACACACTACTGTGCTTAATTTTTGTGAGTTACTGTCAGCTAGGAAGGGCAAGTGTCAGTGTAGAAGGCAGATTCCACATAAACACGCCACGAGCTGCTTATTTTTCTTAGGCCCAGAACACAAGTATACCTCCTGTGACATCTGTAAAGCCTTCATCCCTAAGACCCTTAGAAGCCATCTTGCATCCCTTAGGCTGCATTTGGAAAATATCTAGACCATGGCCAGGCCGCAGGCAGGCGGCATCCTGCAGCCCAAAGCCTCATGTCTCAGCCAGCCCCGTCTCCTGGGGCCAGGCCTGGTGCCACCACCTCCAGGCTGCCCAGCCCAGCCACTCAAGGAGCCTAGCTAGGTTCCCTCAGAGACGAGAAGCAAAACCTGTACCTTGATGTCCTTCTATTCATAAGCTGCAGTATCCATAACATGGGTGAGTCTGCCTCCGGTTGACTCATACATCCGGCCATTATACCAAAGTTAAACCACTACTTTGAAGGTACATGTGACAAGCAGCATCACACAGTGAACGTCGGCCATAAATGGACATCGGGTATAAAGCTGTTGTCAGCACATACCTACCTCAGAATATTTCTGCCACCTGTGTGGCTGCCAGCTCTAGTCATTGCTTGCTTCAGAAAGTGGTGTTTGTGCTTCAGATAAGTACCCCATAGGGGGATTTGTTATCTTACACACTACTGTGCTTAATTTTTGTGAGTTACTGTCAGCTAGGAAGGGCAAGTGTCAGTGTAGAAGGCAGATTCCACATAAACACGCTCACGAGCTGCTTATTTTTCTTAGGCCCAGAACACAAGTATACCTCCTGTGACATCTGTAAAGCCTTCATCCCTAAGACCCTTAGAAGCCATCTTGCATCCCTTAGGCTGCATTTGGAAAATATCTAGCATTCTAAAATCTTGTAGCCAGGTCACTAAGCTCTCCGTAAAGTGCAGTTATGATGCTGTGGAGGCATCAGCCAAGGCAGCAGCATCAGGATCTGTCTTAAGGAGGTATTCTTGGCTTAGGTTGCAGCCCCTCCCGGGTGATATTAAAGTCAAGCTTATAGACGCCACTTAGACAACAAGGCCCTCTTTGGTTCTGCTGCAGAGCTTTTCAAAGCCCTCCAGGAAAAGGGCAAGGAGTTACAGGATCTTAAACACATTTTTGTTTCTCCTGTTCCCCGTTTTCGGAGGTATTATCCAGCTAGGACTTCCTTTGTAAGAAAGGCCTCCTTCCTGTGAGATCTTCCCCTTCCACTCCTTCTAAAAAACAGTCCTTTCAGGTAAAGTCTGGTAGCCTGTGACTACCAGGCCCTAAGCCCCAATATCTCTCAGTCTTTTCACCTATTCCTATCCTTCCCAGCTTGAAAACTGATAACCCAGGACTCTTGGCTCCTCTTAATTATCAAACATGGTTACTTCATGGTTTGGGAATCCCTGCCAACCTTCAAAGGTATTCTCCAACCTCCTCAGGATCAAATGGGTCTCTTCCCTCCTGTCCTGCAGTCCTTGCTTTCCCAGGGTACCATCCAAGAGGTGACTCCAAAATCTATGGACAAAGGGTTTTATTCAAAAATATTTCTGGTTCCCAGGAAAGAAGGTCCATGGAGACCTATCTTAGATTGTCTCATCTGAACACCTTTCTAAAGGTTCATAGGTTCATAGGTTCATAGGTTCATACTAGGCTATCTGCCCAAGGGCATTTATAAGCCTAGCCCATAGTTATGTGGCTTTCGCCACCCCTTTAGTTTGAATAAAAACTATGCCTATCATTTTGCTGTGCCTCTGTCAAGCAGTGACGCTGAAGTAATCCCTGGGGTATATCTGCAATCTCCCATCCATTGGTCAAGATTCCTCTTGAACAAGACCAGAGAGGTGCTCTGCCTCACATGTACCGGGATTTTGTTCCACAGCATAGGGAGTTCCACAGAAAGGTTGCTTTCTTTCGGATGCTAACTCTTCCTAATCTCTTTTCCCTGATTTTACCTCAGGCATACATAAAAGATGCCTATCTCCACATTCCTATTCATCCCTGTTTTAGGAAATTCCAGCATGTTTTCTGTGGACTCCTCTCACATTCAGTTCTGTGCTTTGCCATTTGGTCTATCTACAGCCCACAGATTATCCACAAAATGTTTGGCCTCTGTTATAGCCTTCTGCAGAGTACAGGGGATACTGAGTTTCCCCTACCTGAACGATCTTCTCATCCAGGCTTCAACCTCCCAGGAGGTGCAGGAGCACCTGCACTTCACAATGTCCCTTCTGAGAAGTTTGGGGTTCACCTTAAATCTTCAGAAATCTCTGACCACTTCCCAGGAACATGTCTTCCTAGGATGCAGAATTCTCTCTGTTCCAATGATGGCTTGCCTACCTCCACAAAAAATACTGTCCCTCACCACTTACTTTCAGGAAATTATCCCACTTCAATCCCTCATGGCCAGAGAGTTCCTTTGACTCTTGGGTTACATGGCCTCACCATTCCCATGGTACCCTTGGCAAGGCTACACATGTCTGGAAGCAACACCTTCACCCTTTGGAGTATGTAATTCCACTCTTGCCCTGTTTAACCAGGGGGTTACAATGGTGGATTGCACAAGTTACAAATAAAAAACAGCCCCCCCCCCAACCTTCCTCCCCCAACTGGGATCTTTATTTATTAATTTATTTATTTTCATTTGCTTACCAGGAAAATCCAACTGGACACAGGTCCTTTTTCAGTCGACTGTATACAGATGCATCAGACACGGGTTGGGGTGCAACTCTAGAGAACTGGAGGGCGAGAGATATCTGGAATCTGCTCCAGTCAAATGAGCATATCAACATTAAAGAAATGAGGGCTTTGATTTTTGCACTAAAAATCTTCAAAAGCAAAATCCTACTAGGAGTGTTGAGATGGTTCACAGACAACAGCACAGCTCTCTGGTACATCAACAGGGAGGGACAAAATCTTACTCCTTTGCAGATTGGCCCTGCATGCCTGGGAGATTGCTAAAATCAGCCTGGTTTCCCTGCAGGCTGTGTATATTCCATCAGGTCAGAATGTAATGGCAGATTCATTAAGCATGTCCATGACCCATTCCCACGAATGGATGTTAAACAGGGATACGTTTCTGGACCTGGTCCACTGATAAGGTACTCCACAAGTGGATATGTTTCCCCATGAACATACAACTGCACAAATACTGCTCCAGGGTCCAAACTCTGCAGCACTGTACCATATCCAAGGATGATGCCACAATACCAGCAGAAAATTATCAACTTTAACAATTGGCTTAGCTACTGCTGTCATTCTAAAGGGGTCCTATACTTGTCAGCCTAAGAGGACATGGTTGTTAGGCCACCACTTCATCAGGGATGGTCTTTACCTGTCAACTCTAGGCTTTCAGATACTGGCCAAAACATTATCCACCCTGTATAGTGCATTGCCAGACAAACCTTTTAACATAACAAAAGCTGCTCAAGACAAGCTGAAGGTGTTCCTGTTCAGTGCCAGGAACCTCAACAAGAAACTGCACTTCCTGGAAGCTATTCTCACCCTGAAGAATGCTGACATCTGTGCAGTTACTGAAACGTGGTCCAAAGCCATGGAAAGCACATTGACTATAATGCCTTTCATACATTCTGACCATCCATTGAATATGAAAGAGCAAAGGGTGGAGGTGTAGCTATCTACATAAAGGATAAGCACAGCCCAAAGCTGTTCAAACAATATGACATGCTTGACCTACTCCATGTCCAACTAGCCATGGGAAAAATCCATTACCATATCCTTGCTAGCTACAAGTCCACCACCATGAACCAGGAAACCCATACATCGTACCTAAAGTTACTAGAAATCACTCAACAATCAGCCCAATATCATACTCATGGGTGATTTTAACTACCCCTCCATTAATTGGGAGGCATATATGGCCACTAACATGCAGGCCCAAAGATCTCTTGACTTTGAAAATTCAAATGCCCTGTAGCAGCAGGTCTGCACTCCCACTACGGGAACAAATATCCTTGATCTGGTACTCACAAATAACAGAGTGCCACACCTCCCTACTGTTATGTCCTCACTAGCAAGATCATATCACAAAGTGGTCTCCCTTGAAATAAAGGTAAGACTAGTCCCCCCACCTAACCCCCAAAACTTTAAGAACTTCTCTGAGGTAAATTATCCCTTATTAAGAAATAAAAGTTTGTTTCCAAGTTCCCCTAAATCTAAAAAACTAACAAACCCAGGCAGAGGCATACACAAAAGCCCTGTACACCCATATAAACAACTGCATTGAAACAGTATCAGACTTAAATAAACCCAAGTCAACCCACAAAAACAAGCCACCCTGGTGGACTCTTGCCATTAATAGGTTGTACAAAAAAAAGAAAATCCTGTTGAGAAGTGGAATGTGAACAACAGAGCAAAATGTCCCCAGTTTGTCTAAACAAGCAAATCAAGGTGCTAGTCAAGTCACTGAAAGCAGACTTTGATGTAAACATATCCTACAAAGCTAAGGATTACCATAAGGCATTTTTCAGTTATGTCCGCAGTCTTAAAGACAACACTCACTAATGTGCAGAATTAGTTGTAAATGGTCTCCTATACTCAGCCGGAAGATACAGCAAATCTGCTGGTTGACAAATTCAGCTCACATTTCACCTCTCCATCACCCTCAGTTCTCCTCCAAGAAATACCCTCCACCACTCCACCACAAACTGAACAGGTTACCACTGCATTCTCTAAACTAAAAACACAACTTCAATGAGGCCTGAAGCCATATCAGGTTATCTCTTAATCAACTTAAATCAGGAATTATCAGAACCATTAGAATCTGTATTTAACCATATTCTTTGGACTGGCTTTGTCCCTACAGAGTGGAGGACAGCAACAGTCATACCTCTGTATAAAGGGGGACCATCCACTGAAAGAGAAAATTACAGACCTATAAATTTGGCTAGTCTTATATGTAATGCCATGGAAAGATTAATTGTGGACCTAATAAATTACGACAAAGGAAACCTCAAAACACTGGACCCAATCCAATTAGGCATTGTTAAAGGGAGGTCATGCCTACTGAATCTGGTGGATTTCTTTGAGAAAGTCACTAAGGCCATGGATGAGGGTAAAACAGTACATATCACCTACCTCAACCTGGCCAAGGCATTTGACACAATTCCCCACTCAGGTATTAAAAACTGGCACCTCACCTGTATGCCTTGTTAAATCGCAGCCTCACCTCAGGCTTTGTCCCTACCGAATGGCACACTGCTACAGTCATCCATCTCCAAAAAGGAGGAGCGAGTACTGACCCTGGGAACTATCGCCCCATTAACCTGATGAGTCTGATATGCAAAGCTATGGAATACATCATCGTTGACCTAATAAACAAGGATATAGGGAATCTCCAAACTCTGGATCCTACACAGTTTGGTTTTGTGAAGGGTAGACCCTGCCTGCTCAACCTGGTCAACTTCTTTGAGTCAATCACCATAGCTGTGGATGAAGGCAAGGTGGTTCATACAGCCTACCTTGATCTGACCAAAGCCTTTGATACTATTCCTCACTCAAGAATCATAGCAAAACTCACTAAGATAGTCATCAACCCCTAAATCACAAGGTGGGTTGCAAACTGGCTCATAGATAGAACCCACAGTGTGAAAGTACCTGACTCCAAGTCAAACTGCCAACCAGTCATAGTGGAGTCCCACACAGTTCGGTCCTGGGTCCTGTCCTGTTTGGTATCTACTTCTCTGAAGTCCAGGCCAACATGAAGGGAGTCTGGCTGACAAAGTTCACAGTCGAATGCAAGTTGGGAACTATTATTAACTCCCCTAGTAATGTTGATATCCTACAGAAATGCCTCACTGAGACCAACGATTGGTGTCAGAACAATGGCCTTAAGCTCAATGCCAAAAAATGTGCCGTCATCCCCTTTGGGAAAAACACGGTTCCCATGAATTACCACATCGATAGTAGTTCACTGAACACAGAAGGCGTTATAAGAGATCTGGGAGCACAGGTTGACAGCAACCTCTCTTTTGACCACGACATTTCCACTGTGGTCAGAAAGTCCTTCTATGTGGCACATCTCATTACTCAGGGTTTTGCATCCAGGAAGAAAGAGGTCATTGTCTCCCTCTACTCTTCCCTCATTAGGCCAATCATTGAGTACAATACCCCATTTGGCATGTACCTCACTAGACACCTGCAACAACTGGAGAGGCTGCAAAAGTACCTCACAAAGAGGATCCTAGGCCATAAACACTTGTCCTATATGGACAGACTCAAAAAATTCCAACTATTCTCCATCTCATATCGCCTACTTAGAGGCGATCTCTGCTTGACTTACAAAGCCTTGTCTGACCCAGCTCTGATAGAAATGATACATCTAAAGAAATCCCAATCCCTACGCACCACACGCTCCAGAAATCTCAGTCTCATTACCACAATCAACAGAACAAGCAAGAGGAACAGGTTCATAACCCAGAGACTGCCCGTGCTATGGAATAGACTTCCCATACATGTCAAACAGAGCACCTCAGTGGCCCACTTCAAGAGCAATCTTGATGAGTGGATGATAAATAGAAAATTCACTTTGTGGATCACACCAATGGCTCTACTTGACAGAGGCACTAGGAACTAAGGTCAGGTAACACAATGCCAGAGTAATCCTATGGGCTGGGCTTGTATTGGCCCTGGAGCATTTACAAGCCTATGGGCTAGACCTGTAAAGGCTCCAGGGCCAATAGCCTAGTACACACCTATGAACCTATAAGCAAACTCACAAAACTGACCATAAGTCCCTCTGTCACCAGATGCATACTGAACTGACTCAAGGACAGGACATGTGGTTAAAGTGGGTGAATTCAGATCCAGCAAGAGGCCAATCCTAGTGTGTGCCACAGGGTTCAGTGCTGGGAACACTGCCATTCAGAATATACTTCTCTAAAGTCAAAACTAATGTGGAAGGCCTCTGGATAACAAAGTTTACCAATGACTGCAAGGTGGGGACAGTCATTGACTCCACCAGTTATGCAGATATCCTTCAGGTGAGCCTAGATCATACAAAAGATTGGTGTCAGAACCATGGCCTAAAACTAAAAAAAAAAAAAAATATATGCATCATAATACCCTTTGGGAAGTCGGCTACTATTGTAACATCAGTAGCTCACCCCTAAGAGTACACTTTGTGGTGAGAGATCTAGGTACACAGATTAGGTTCATAGGTTCATAAGTAGGTACTAGGCAATCTGCCTGAAGGCATTTCTAAGCCTAGCCTGAATGTGTTGGCTTTTGCCATCCCCTCAGATTAGTTCCCTGTGCCTCTGTCCAGCAGAGCCATTGAAGTGATCCATGGGGTAAACTTTCTGTTTCCCATCCACTTGTCAAGGTTTCTCTTGAAGAGGGTTAGCGAGGACCTCTGCCTAATGTAGATTGGAATCCTGTTCCAGAGCATGGGAAGTCTCTGGGACAGGAATCTATCACTCCAGCACGTCCTTTTTGTGGTTGTGGTGAGGTTTAGCTCCCTGGAGCATGTGGGTTGAGGGGATATGGTTTACTTTAGGTGGAGCATGTCCATCAATTCTGGGTTGGACACGATCTTGTATGTCAGGCAGAGATCACCTCTGAGTAGGCAGTATGCAACCGAGTACAGCTGGAGTTTCTTCAGTCGAGCTGCATAGGGCATCTGCTTGAGGCCAGTGATCCTCTTGGTGAGATACTTCTGTGGTCTTTCCAGTTGTTGCAGGTGTCTTGTAAGGTACATGCCAAATGGGGCATTGTACTCTATGATGGGTCTGATGAGTGATGCATAGAGGGGACCAATGACCTCTTTCGATCTGGATGTAAACCCTTTTGTGATTAGGTGGGCCACATAGAAGGATTTTCTAACCACTTTGGCAATGTGATTATCAAAGAAGAGGTTACTATCTACTTGGGTCCCCAGATCCCTTATTACATCTTCCATATTTAGGGGGCTACCACCTATGTGGTAGCTTGTGGGTACTTTGTTTTTTCCAAAGGGGATGACTATGCACTTTTTGGCATTTAGCTTGAGGCCATGGTTTTGACACCAGGTATTTGTCTCAGTGAGACCCTTTTGGAGGATGTCTGTGTCAGCCAGAGAGTCAATTATAGCCCCTAGTTTGCAGTTGTCTGCGAACTTGGTCAGCCATAGTCTTCCTGTGCTTGCCTGTACCTCTGAGAAGTATATGCCGAACAGGAGGAGTCCTAGGACTGAGCCCTGGGGAATGCCACTTGTAACCGATTTAGAGTCAGACCTAGCTCCCGCAACTCTTACCATGTGGGTTCTGTCCATGAGCCAGTTGGCAACCCATCTCGTGACATAGGGGTTTATGTTCAGGCTGGTGAGCTTGTCTATAATATCTGAGTGGGAAATGGTGTCGAAGGCCTTTGCAAGGTCTAGGTAGGCTGTGTGGTGTGGACCACCTTTCCCTCATCTATAGCCTTGGTAACTGTCTCAAAGATGTCCACCAGGTTTAGGAGGCATAATCTGCCCTTAACAAAGCTGAACTGGGTAGGGTCCAGTGTTTGGAGGTTTGCAATGTCTCTGTTAATGAGATCCATGATGATGCACTCCATATCTTTGCAGACCAAGCTAGTCAGGCTTATAAGGCGATAGTTCCCGGGGTCCATTGTGGCTTCACCTTTGTGGAGTGGAATAACTGTTGCTGTACACCACTCTGTGGGCATGTAGCCTGTGGAGAGGCTGAGTTTAAACAGTGTGTTTAGGTGAGGGGTTAGTTCATCTTTGAGCTCATGTAGGATGCAGCCTGAGACACCGTCCGGTCCCACTGATGCTGTGTTTTTGGCTTTGGAGAGGGCTGTTTTAACCTGAGTGTCTGTGATTTCAAGGGCACTACATTCTTCTGGTATAGTTATGGGCCCTTTTCAGGGTGAGAGGGGGGTGAAGTTTGCACTGAACCTGTCTGCCAGGATGTTGGCTATATCTGTCGGTTCAGTGTATTTTGTGTCATTCTGCACTAACTCCGAGCAGATTTGAGAATTGCCACTTAGATTCTTGACATAGCTAAAGAATGCCATGTGGTTATCTTTGGAGTCCATGACAATTTTTCTTTTGAAGCTAGCCTTGGATGGTTTTATGAGGGAATGTAGTTTATTGCTGATACTGATCAGGGATGTCTTCCCTTCTTGGGATTTTACTCTTTTCTGTACTAGTTTCCTCCTTCTATTGTATAGCTTGTTTATGGCAGTGGTCCTTCAGACTGGTTTCCTTTTCTTGGAGAAGTGAGTCTTGGTTTTGTTTGGGATAGCATGATTCATGCATTCTTGTAGGTGCCTGTAGAGTGCATTAGTAAAGGATTTTGCAGCTTGGACAGCATTATCCTTTAGCATGGGGGCTTTGAAACTTCCCACCTTGGTCTTAAGTAACGTGAAGTTTGCTTTTGAAAAGTTTTTCACAGTGGTTTCTTTGACCGGGGGTGGTGGCGAAATGAGGATATCCAGAGTGATTAGTTTATGGTCAGATCTAACCAGCGAGGAGTTGACCTCTGGTGTGGAACACCGGTCGCCCATGTTGGTGATGACCAGGTCCAATATGTTGTCACCTCTGGTGGGGGTGTTGACCAGTTGATCCAGGGTGTTTGAGTTTATAAATTCTAGGAAATGTTGGGCAAGGGAGTTTGTACTTGAGTAGTTCTCCCAGTTAATGTTTGGGTAATTGAAATCACCCAATATCAGGGTGTTTAGTTGGACCTTTATGTTTCCCAGTGTTTCCTGGAATGCAGAGTGGGGATACTGGGACATGGTGGGTGATCTGTACCAAGTTATAATTTGAATAGCAGTTTTACCCATTGTTAATTGCACGTGGATGATCTCTGAAGCATCGTGCTGTGCAACTAACCTGGAGGTGTGGGTATCCTTGATGAATATGGATACTCCCCCGCCTTTTGTATTTTGGTCCGGGTTTTGGCCGAAATGTATGGTATGAGTTGTAGCCTGGTAGTCCTGGGGTGCTCTCTGGAGACTTATACCAGGTTTCTGTTACTGCACATATATCGATTTTCTCCATACTGAGGAGTGCCTCAAGTGCGTGCATTTTGAGGTTTAGACTTCTGGCATTGAGTAGCATTACCCTCAGTTTTTTGTTACTTGTGCTAGTTATAGCGGTGGGTTTGTCTTTTGAGCCTTGCCTAAAAGGGAGTGTTGTCTATAGGAACAGATAATCCGGTAACTAGGACACATTTACCGGCTTTGGACATAGAAGCAGGAGGTGTCTTAGTCTGTGACAATACTGGTCAAGTTGATATAAGAAAAGGTGACTATAACGCAAATGGCAGTGATAACAAACAAAGTGAACAAGACATGCATTTGGTGGTTGGGGCTACTGATAGTAGCGCATGTCAGGAGCGGTTGGACGTAGTGAACAACATGGATATGGAGGGTGCTTTTTCAGCGGTTGAAACATTTACTGTTTCAGATGTCAACACTGTGGATGATGAGGTTGACTATAGCAATGTGAATATTATGAGGGGTTGTGGTTGTGTTCCGTGTGGGTGCACCAACAGAACTTGGTTTGCAAACATGGATAACAGCTGTTGTAGAGATTCACAACAGGAAGGTATGAATGCATTGACCTTTGACAACAGTACAGTTGGAATTGGTGTTGAAGCAATGAATATTGAAGCTTTTGATAATAATGTGGGTTTGGTTATTGAAAGCGATGATTTTGAAACAACTATTTTTAACAACACTTATGATAATGATATGTTGATGGATTTAAGTGCGTATTTAACTAATAGTACGAATGACAACACGTTTTTGGAGGTTAACAATACACAAGACGTGTCTGATTATAGCAATGGCAACAATCACATTGGGCAAGTAGTGAGTAATGAAATGTATTCCTCAAAAAACAATGATGTTAACTCAATAGTGGATTTTATGTGCAATGAATTGGAAGATATAGAAAATTTTAAGGCACTTAGTGACCCTAATGTTATATCTAATGCATATGATGATTTCAAAGTGTACAATTATTCTAAATATGAATTTAGTATTGAATATGCCAATTTATTATCTAAGGGGTTCACTTTTGTTCCTTGTAGGAAAGGTAATATCATTGATATGTTAATAGATTTAAAAACCTTTATTCGGAAAATGAATTTAATAATGTGGTTTCCGAATAGGAGGGATTATTTTGGACATAGGGGGCTAGTAAAACCAAGTACTTTTAATCCCCCTACTAATCAGACAGTTGCATTATTTGAAAAAGCATGTGAAATGGACATTAGAGCGTATAAGAAAAAGTCTGGTAGACAGGGATATAACAACTTGACCAAGAAAGAAAGTGATTTGTTGGGTCCTTTAATTAACAATAGAGAAATACGTATAATGAAACCCGACAAAGGGAATGGAGTGGTAATAGTGGAAAGAAATGATTACACCAACATTATGATGGAAATGCTTATGGAAGATAGTTATACAGAGAGTAGTATTATTGAAATCAATATTAGTCACAAAAAAATCGACTTGCTCTTGGATGATATGTTGTACCAAGGACAGGTTTGTGAAAAGGAACACGAGTACATGAAGAATTCTTTCCCAGTAGTCAGTAGAATATTTGGGATTCCAAAAATTCACAAAGGCTTTAACAACATAAAATTTAGGCCGATAGTGGATGGAAAAAGAAGTAAGACATGTTTTATCAGTCAATTTTTAGACCACGAGTTGAAAAGGGGTTTGACTTCTTTTAATTACATTACAAGAGATTCGTGGAACTTTTTAGAAAAATTAAAAACAGTTAATATTAATGATAATATTACATTTCTTACAATTGATGTTTCTAATTTATTCACTGTTATACCCCATGACATGGGGCTTAGTTGGTTGGAAACACAATTGGTGAAAACAGGTATTTACAACCAAGATCAAATTAATGTATTTATAACACTCATGGAAGCCGTCCTACACAATAATTAATATATATTTTGAAGGCCAATTTTTTAAACAGTTAACAGGAGTAGCCATGGGGGCAGAGTGTGCCCTCATCTACGCAAATTACATAATGGCGATTTGGGAGCAGGAATTTGTGTTCCCAACCTTTTACTTTAAACATATAAAGCAATATACTCGTTATTTGGATGACATTTTTATTATATGGAATGGCAACACAGAGGCGCTTGAAAAGTTTATTAAATACATAAACAATACTGTCGAATTTTTAAAATTCACTCAGCAATTTAGTAAGGAAACAATATGTTATTTAGATGTACAATTAACCATAGACAAGGTCAATAAATGCATAAAATCGGATATATATAGGAAAAGTACTTTTTCAAATTCCTATTTGGATTTCAACAGCTGGCATCCTCACCACCAAAAAAGAGCAATAATTAAAGGGCAAATGTAAGAGCAGCAAGAATGGTGAGTGACGATGATGCAATAATTAAAGGACAAATGGTAAGAGCAGCAAGAATGGTGAGTGACGATGATGCAATAATTAAAGGGCAAATGGTAAGAACAGCAAGAATGGTGAGTGATGATGATGCAGTTATACTGGAATTGGATTTTATGCTAACCATGTTTCGAAGACGGGGTTACCCTGAGGATTTGTGTAATAAGGTCAAGAAAGAAGTGGTGTATAAAAGACTAACAGGCTTTTATCAAGCCATAATTAAGATGAATATTAGTACTGACACTAACAATAGTCTGAGAAAAAATAATCAGGACATCAGTATGAATTTAATTTTTATAACCACTTACAACCAGGATGTGGAATGGTACATTGAGATGGTTAAGAAAAATTGGGGCTTCCTACAATTATACAAGCAAGTAACAACAAAAATAGGGGTGGTCCTCAAGTTTGTGTTTCGAAGAGACCAATCTTTTAAAGAACTTTTACAGAAGAATGGTTGCTTAAACAATAACATAACGGGTAGGAGGTGTGGTAATTACAAATGTGATAGATGTTCCATTTGTAAACATATTATGATAACAGGGGAATGTATCAGGGTTAACCATAATAAAATTCCCATTGTAGGACATTACGACTGTAACACACAGAATGTAGCATATGTTGCACAATGTCAGGAATGTCCTGTTTTTTATGTGGGAAAAACAGCTAGACAATTCCGAGAAAGAATAAGGGAACATTTACTGGACATAAAACATAATAAAGTTACCAATGCTCTAGCTAGGCATTTAATGACAAATTCTGATCATGAGTTTAGGTTTTGTGTGATACAGCTCATTAGAAAAGATGTACAAGGGAATACTTTAGACATCCACCTGGACATAAGTGAATTAAAATGGCAATAACGTTTAGATGCCCTTAACTAGCCAGGCATCAATGAAAGTATCAGTGTAGCACCCATTCTTAAGTTAAAACATATTTTAGGGTAATTTATTATTATATATTTTAGGTTTTGTATTGGTCCAATACTGGTTATTCATTTAATAGAAGGAATTGACGTTAGTATTTTATTTCCTTATGCACTTTATTGAAATGGTTAGGGCATTTATAGTTACACAATAGGATTTGAATTTTAGTTTCCTTTATTATTAACTTACAATATTAATAATATGTGAATACAATATTATGTTTATATGCCGTATGGTCTATTATGAATGTTTAAATAATTTCATTTTGGTGTTGTATTATGATGCTTCTTTGTGGATTCTTTTTAAGAGGTTTTATCTTAGTGTTTTTTTACACATGTTTGTTTTAATTTAAATAGCAACAGGTTTCAGTTAATTAATTGACTGAACAATTGTAATTAGGAAGTACTTATAAACAAACGATTTGGGTTTGTTCATTGTTCTGAAGAAGTCCGTTATGTAAGGACGAAACCTGGGTTAACAGAGTTCATTGTGTTTCAGTTTTATGTGCTTTGCTGCCAATAAATACTTTTTGGACATCCATTTCATTACAACTTTATCTGGTTTGTGGAACAGTTCATTGTTGAATATGGATACTCCCCCACCTTTTGTATTTCGGTCCGGGTTTTGTAGCCAAAATGTATGGTATGAGTTGTAGCCTGGTCGTCCTGGGGTGCTCTCTGGAGCCTTAAACCAGGTTTCTGTTACTGCACATATATCGATTTTCTCCATACTGAGGAGTGCCTTGAGTGCATGCATTTTGAGGTTTAGACTTCTGGCATTGAGTAGCATTACCCTCAGTTTTTGTTATTTGTGCTAGTTATGGCGGTGGGTTTGTCTTTTGAGCCTTGGCTAAAAAAGGCACTATGGGGGTTGCAAGAGCCTTGGCCAGTATTCGAAAGCCTAAGGGTGACAGGTGTAAGCTGTTTTTAGCAAAGCAGCATGGCTTGTAGAGCATGTCATCCCAGGCTGACAGACACTCGATCCCCTTTGAATGACACCAGAAGCTTATCCAATTGTTGAAATTGATAATTTTTTTCTCTATACTGTGGTATCAATCTTGGTGATAGATAGTGGACTGAACTTTGACCATCTTGTTTCCACAGTGATGAGGACTCCCCTCTATGTGGCACAACTTATAAGTAAAGGTATGGCTTGCAGATCTAAGGAAATTATAGTCTCACTGTATTTGGCCCTCATTAGACCAATAATCAAGTAAAATGAGCCATTTGGCATGTACTTGACTAGGCACTTACAGCAGCTGGGGTGACCTCAGAGGTTCTTGACAAAGAAAATACAGGGTGTAAACAACATGAACTATCCAGATAGACAAAGCCCTATCCCTTTCTGCTGTCTTCTACTGACTATTATGGGGGGACCTATGCCTGACCTACAAGACACTCACAAATCCAGCCCAGATGGAGCTGCTACACATCTGAAAGTCAAACAAAATAAGGGTCACCTGATTTAGGGATCTAAACTTAGTCAGTGACTCAAACAAAACATGCTGGAGAGACAGATATGTGTCTTAGGGATTGCTACTTCTTTGGAACAGGCTTCCAATTCATTTAAGCAGAGCTCTTCACTGGCCTTCTTTAAACACAGTTTGGATCAATGGATGTCAATCACTAATTCACATCTGGGTGGTGTCTGTGTCCCATATGGACAGGGAAAATCTGTAAAATACTCAATACATAGGCACAAATCCATGCAATCTACTTGCCCCTAGGGACCATATATTGGGTAAAGTTGGATTATAGTGGCTTAGGCTTGTAAGGGCTCCTAAGACATCTGCCTAGTAATCTCATATGACCCTATGAACCAATAACCAAGGTCACAATCAAACCCTGCACCTTATGTCTAGGAGGTAAAGGCTTAACTATTATACCAAACCTGCTGTCATTCTTTATGAGTCACATCCAACTAGAGTGACTCAGAGAGTTTTCAAATAGGTTGCAATGTCTTTCTTCCATATCACACATACACACACTAACAGGGCAACTGATTGTCCCCAATAAACATTATAGAATGTCTTTGGAATGTGACATTATATTGTTAATACTGGCAATAACTATAAGGTCATTTTTATGGATCTTCTGACATTTTGTTTTAATACCCATTTAGAATATGTTGCTTTCCTTGAAGACTATTAGACAAGCTTTACATCCTTGTCTAACTTATACAGAGCAACAAGAGGTGCTTAAATATTTGCAGGTGTTCTCTAAATGTATAAGGAATAATTTTTTGATGTCTTACTATACTGCTCCACAAAATTAGCGTAGCTTCCCTGCGGTTATTATAAAAAAAAATCATAAATGATTTAATCACTTGCTCTGCACATTTTGCTTGGATTTCATTCATGCAAATTAAGGACAGCAGATAATGCTGCAGAATATTGCAATATGTGTGATATTTAATGGCAAAATAATCATCATTTATACCATGTAACATATTAGCCTCCCTACTGAAATGTCAGCACTCGGAAAGCAGAGTGCAGAAAAGAATGAGAAAAAAAAGACTGAAAATATGGGAGAAGAGTGACTTTCAAAAATTGCTCTTCTCCTTAAAACTTCTTTTTGCAGGGGGCAAGCCTTCCACACCCCTGAACTTATATATGCCAACTCTGAGATCACCATACTGCTCAGAAAAGGGAATATTCTAAGAAGAAATGGCATCTCGGACATGGTGTGTGTGTCTACATATATATATATATATATATATATATATATATATATATATATATATATGTATATGTATGGATGTACGTATTTCGGGACTTGCTTTAGTGGGTTCTGACTTCTCTAATGGTTACAAAAAATGGCATTATTTATCTTTGATCGAAATATCATGCATTAGAATAGAGTTTCATGCACAAAAATAACTTTGTGTAAAGATGTGGTACATGTTTAAATTCTTAGAAGATGTGTATTGCCATGCCAACATGATTGCATCATCACGTTAGCAAATCCTTATACTTTTTAAGAAAGCAAATATCGCTTTCTGAATTATAATTTTGACCATTAGCACTTCTTAATGTAAAAGAGCATATTGTGTGCAGCTTGTGTGATTAGAGTACACATGAATTTTATAATGCTTTTAATTTTGGTATAATTATTTACAGAAGACAAAAAAAAATCCAAACAGTTCTGAAAATGCTGTGAGAAAATTACTGGTAAATGGAAATGTAGTTTTCTTGTTATTTTTAATACAGATTTTTAACTCGTATATAATTAAAGATTGGCATGGAAATATACTGCAGGTTTTAAAATTCATCTTTGTAGAACTTGTAGGGAAGCATCAGAACATTCTACCTAGATGGCAGATTCTCGACATTCAAGCTTACGCCATCATTTTGCAGTTATTTCTATCCGTTGCACAGCCTGCTACCAATAAATTAAGAAGCAATCAATAAAGTGAGCAGGGACAACAGCCTGATAGATATTTGGCAGTTAATCTATTTTACCACAAAGTATTAGTCTTTGTATTATACCCAACATGATTACTGTCATGGGCGGACTACTTCCTTATTTCTGACTCTTTAATGAATTGAGCAGTCAGCAGGGAAATTAATATCAGTTGAATTTCTAACCATGCAAGGGTAGAGCTGCTGAATTCAGCTCAGTTAAAATGTCCATACCCTACAAAACAAATACCAGCATGCAAAAAAAAAATATAATCACTTCCATCACTCTTTCCTTTCATGCATGTATAAATATAACGTGCAAACCATTTCATTTACATTTGGTATTGTTTTAAATTCTGAAACAGCAACTCCATGCACCTAAGTAGAAATGAAAAACAGAAGACTGGAAATATCAGAAATTACTCAGAAAATGCAAATGAAACAACAGGGATTCAAACAGACCTTGAATGTAACTATAGAAGAATCAAGAGATGTCTAAGGAAGTATATGAAATGGCAACTCAAAATCAGTGTGTTAGGTTAACAAAACTCAGACACTGGCATTATAAACTTTACAAAATGCTTGCTTTTAGTGAATTTCTGCTCAGTTGAAAATTTCTCATTTTTATTGCTTTAGCATTAATTTTGCTACTAATGATTTTCCTGTATTCCCAAGTTTCAGTGTCTCAGTCCCCTTTCACATCTCTATAAACTGAAGATCAGTTAAATAGACAGTTTTCAGAAACAAACAGCAGACTGTGTTAAGTAAGCTAACACTGTGAGCAGCAGCACACAGATAGAGGGTAATTGTGAGGCACGCATTGCATGACCATGCCAGTAGGAAAACAACACGGTATGCATTCCATGCAAATGACTGCATAATGGCATGCAAATGACTGTCAATATGCTAATGAGAAGCATTGCATACACAGGTAAACAATACAGACTTTGCAGCCTAATTCAGAAAAGTATAACATGTGCATGGTGTGCAGTGAACCTCAGCTTGTCTAAACACAATATTTTTTTGTTGAAACAAGTTTATTTTTCATGCAAAGATGTTAGGAAGAACATGTGCTATAGCTGGTCATATATTTGTTTATCATTTGTTAACCGGGAAAGTCCGACTTGGAATGAAGCCAATTTTTAGTGGTGGCCTGGGAAGAAACACTCCAGATACCTGTCCTTATAATATGTTTGTGTCTGCCTCGGGAACCAATGTCAAGGATGCTGCACACCACTGTCCATATGTCAGAAGATTCATCAGCAGCTGACATACCATCATATCCACAACCTGGTCATAATCAACCACTATTGTGTGCATAGAAGTAACATACCTAGGCATGTGCTGTCCTCGCAAGGAATCAAGTGGGTTTTATGGACAATCTATCCTCATGGCCATGGAGATCTGTGTATCATTAACCTGCATTGCTACAGGAACCTTACAGTGTCTGAAAGGAGACAATTTAGTAGTTTCACAGGCCTCAGCCCCATAAATCCAATTCCAGTTCACAGAACTAATGCCACAGTATATGGTGGAGCATATTCAGATTCCACAAAGGAAAGAACCAGCATTATTTTGGTATCTTATGACATAGGTTATTTCACTGAGATCCTGGGGACACTGACTGCACCAGCATTATACTCAAGGCCCTACCTGCATCACATGGCATCTGACATATCACCCAGAAGAAATTCCACTCAGTCATCTGCATGGTGGTGTACAGTGCACAGGATATCATTTGCAGTGCATCCATAAGCCATTGAGGTAGTTCACGAGTCACATATCTGGCACACATGTGTTTAATGTGGGGGACTTTTCCACAAGGTAATCTACTTGATAAGTGCTCCCAATGATAGCCACAGAGGTCATGAAAATCTGGTTCAAGGAGTAGAAATAACAGACCACTGAAAATGGTGTTTGTGTTGTGGGCTGCAGGTGAGGCGGGATATGAATTAGAGGCATGGCTGATGACCTTCATCCACAAACCCTACAATGTGGCAGATTTGGCAGGCAAGACTACACCATTTCAGATGAAGAATATCAGTGAATGTGTTCAGGCTACTGCAACCCCACTTCTTCTGCTTGGATACATCTTTTTGCACATTGCAGCATAGTTTGAAGACCTGCAGCAAGATATTTGCTGTCTCTGTCATGCTGCATAAAGTGGTGAAATGAAAACTGTTACATTAATGGGTGGTCATAGCACTTCCTGTCAAACATGTGGCAGCAGTAGAGTGAAACCAGATGAGGAGTTGTCAGACGAACCACCTATAGTGGGTTCTTACGTGATACAGAGGTAGGTATAATAAATCATGACACTGGCAAAGAGGTGATGCCTGATCCACAATTATGAGCAGTGTCAAGACAAATAAAGAACTGCTGCCTGCATTAGCACACCTAGACTCTGCATCACAGTACAACAGACTGGCAATGTTGTCTTTAGACATTACAGTAAGCCACAGGGGTAGATATCACAAAGTCATAATCATTTCCACTGGTGGGGATTGAAGTAACAGAGGACAGCAAGGCTGGAAAAGGTGAGTGGTCATGGGCTGTATCTGCAGTAAGCACTCACAGGGATATGTTGTTATGGTTCATGGGCTGTATCTGCAGTAAGCACTCACAGGGATAGGTGGTTATGGGTACCAGAGATCACTTCCTTCAGTGACAGAATGGTGCTTCAATATGTGAAATGCTGGGTTTGTGTACCACGTGGCCCTGCAGATGCTTCCACTGTAATGTTATGGCAGAATTATGGCATCAGCTATACTGTGCTATATTCAGGAATGGGTAGGTGTTACATGAGATAATGCTAGAGGAGATAAAACCAGCACTGAACTATGGGACCTTGAGTGGCCTGCATAGTAAGGTTTGCTAAGAACAGAGCTGGAAGAGTGTTGACCACATCCAGTTGAGCATCTATGGTGAGGCATGGCGGTCACAGTGGAGCAGGAATAGTGGTAGGTCCATGAGTACATCCAAAGCTAATGGTGAAGGTAGCCATGGACAGTGTGGTTATCTGGGGGAAAATGTGTGCCACCTGTGCTAGCCTGATTTGCAATTCTGCCATGTGTAACAGTCCCCTACCATGATTTTAGTGTCCATTTAATCAGAGCTGTAGAATGCTACGTGCACTGTCACTGACATCAGCAGACATATCTACTCCACATCTCTCTTTGTGGTGAAACTCTGATTCCCCTACAGGCTTTGCAGTAGTTGAAAGTCTTCATACTGGCCATATAATAAATTAATCAACTCTGTTATGGTCTGATTAGTGGCCAGCTGTGTCAGAATCACTGACCTGCATGTCCAATGACTGATGCCATATCCAGGGAATGCTCTACTGTCATACGGCACAACTCTACAGTGATTCAGAACTCTGAGCACAGCCCTTTAATTGTCTCTGTAGTGGTACTGACTGTATATCATGATCGGGCTGACATGAATGGGATGGCTATGCAAAACACTGGTGATGTCAGACGTTCATTGAGGATATCCACAGTCTTCTATGTGAGTGAAATGAGACTTCCCTCAAATATTAAATGTGCTGATACTGCCACTGTGATCTCTGCATGTGCCAGGAGAGCAGTGGCACAATTATCTGCCTCCAGAGAGCTGATATCTGAAATGTGCCAACATATTTTGTTGGATGTTCTCTCAGAGTAAACTGTGAATGCATACAAAGACTATACCAGTTACAGAAATGCTTGTACATATTTGTGAATTCCATATCCGTGAAGCATACAAGTTGCAACATGCTATTACGAAATAAAGTCTATAGGCACTACAAAATGCTCTGCCAGCTCAGAAAGTAGTGGTCTCACAGTGATATTAAATTTTTCAACTGTGTCAATGAATTGTAACTATGCCAGCATATACAGTAAAGAAGACATAATTAGCAAAGTTCATGCTGTACAGGAACATGACCTTGAAACTGAACATCAGTACTATATGGTATGAAATGCTGCAATTGAAAGCTGAATATGTTAGCGACCATCCTTAAAACATGTGCATAATTATTTGTTTAAATTGTGAGACATCCTGCACCTCAGTAATTTGTACTGGAAGATTTCTCCATGTGGAGGGGCAGATTTTAGGAAAGATCTTTCACAGATGGCTATGAAAAGATTAAGTTGGTGCTTTTTTTTTTAGGTAACGAATAGTTTGTGATATACCAGTAATTTGTTATCAGGGGAAGAGGGTATCAGGATAATATCTATCCTTAAGTAGTAGCTTAAAGGTCAGCAAATTGAATAGATAGGAACCACTAGTAGACATGAGAAGCCATTTAGCCTCAATATTACTGGTGCAGTGATAATCTGCAGGCCAGCGAGATGAATAAATCAGAGAATTGTAAATTTTATGGCTTGCAATACTGTGTTATTTTGACCAGAAATTGAGTGGCTTTAAGAAGTGCATCTTCCAGCCTAAGACATAACATGGTAATGTTACACAGCAATTCTACTGACATATTTAACTTTAGGCAAATTACCATCCTGTCTTCTCTTTCTAAAATCTTGGAAAAAAGCATTCATAGGCGACTCTTCCAATACATCTTGTAAAACACCCTGCTGATCCCTACACAATATGAATTTTAACCTGCTCATAGCACAGTGACTGCTCTTTTAAACTTTACTGATATCATCAATAAGGCAAAAGTCATTGGTATATTATGTCTTCCCTATTTCTAGATCTGTTAAAAGTGTTTTTAACACAGTTTTTCATAAATTTCTCCTGCTACAAATGTCTACTTTAGATTTTTCAAAGTCTACTTTTCTTTATTTTTTTATACTTATTTATCTGAACAATATCAGTCTATAAAGTGGTCCTCATCCATCTCTGTATATCTCTCAGTTAAACTGGTGCAACTCAAGGTTCTATCCTTGGTCTTCTTCTCTCTAATATATTTATCAATAATCTCCATATTTCCTCTCAACCATCTTGTCTTGTTCAATATGCAGATGATTCAACACTCATCTGAACATTTGACAGTGCATCCCATCTTCAAATTATCATTCTGGATGCATTCAGCACCATGTAATACTGGCTTCATAATAACCCACTTTTGCTTAACCTGCCCCCCCCAAAAAAAAAAAAAAAAACTACTATTATTTTTCCAAAAGACACCTGATAATAATGAAAACAAAGTTCATAGTACTTTTCTAAACAATACTCCACTCGAAGTATTTTCTCATACCAAACTGCTAGGTAAAATAATTCATAGCAACCTAAGGTTTGATCTCCATATACAGAACTGCATAACACACACACACACACACACACACACACACACACACACACACACACACACACACACACACACACACACACACACACACACACACACACACACACACACACACACACACACACACACACACACACACAAATCAGAAGTTAGGTGTGTTATAAAGAGTTAAAAAAATTCTAACTTTCTCCTGCAGGATTGCCTTATTCATAGGTTCATAGGTTGGTACTAGGCTATCGGCCCTAGGGCCTATACAAGCCTAGCCATAACAATTCCCTGGCTATTTCTTCCCACACTATTTACTTCCCTGGACCCCTGTCTAGCAGGGTGACTGACGTGATCCCCAGGGTGAATTTCCTTTCTCCCATCCAATCATCAAGGTTCCCTTTGAAAAGGGCCAAAGAGGCACTCTGCTTTACATGTATGGGCAGTCTATTCCAGAGTCTGGGGAGTCTCGGGGTCAGGAACCTATCTCTCCAGCATGTTTTGATTATTGTGATGACAAGGTTTAGATCCCTTGAGCGTGTGGCTCTGAGGGATTGGGATTTCTTTACGTGTAGCATGTCCAACAGGTCTGGGTTTGACATGGCATTGCATGTTAAGCAGAGATTGCCTTGGAGTAGATGATATGTGACAGAGTATAGCTGGAGTTTTTTAAGGTGGTCAGCATAGGGCATCTGCTTTAGGCCTGTGATTCTTTTATTGCGTTATTTCTGCGGCCTTTCCATTTGTTGCAGATGTCTTGAGAGGTACATACCAAATGGGGTGTTGTATTATATAATGGGTCTAATGAGGGATGAGTACAGTGGGACAATGACCTCCATTTTTCTGGATGAAAAGTCCTTAGTTATGAGGTGTGCCACACAGAAGGATTTCCTGAATGCTGTGGCGATGTGGTTATTGAAGGTGAGACCACTGTCCACCTGTGTCCCTAAGTCTCTTATCACACTTTCGGTGTTTAGTGTACGGCCACCAATGAGGTAATTCACGGGTACATGTTTTTTCCCAAAGGGGATAACTGTACATTTCTTGACCTTGAGCTTGAACCCATGGCTCTGGCACCAAGCATCTGTTTCTGTAAGGCCCTTTTGTAGAGTATCCACATAATTTGGGGATTCAATAATTGCTCCCAGTTTGCAGTCATCTGTGAACTTTGTTAGCCAGAGTCCCTTAGTGTTGGCCTGTGCTTCAGAGAAGTAGATGCCAATCAAGAGAGGTCTCAGGACTGAACCCTGAAGTGCTCCATTTGTCACTTGTCTGGAGCTGGATTTGGAGTCAGCTACTTTTTCATTGTGTGTTCTGTCAGTAAGCCAGTTGGCAACCCATTGAGTGACGTAGGGATTAATGCCCAGCTTAGTAAGTTTATCTATGATTCCAAAGTAGGGGATGGTGTCAAAGGCCTTGGCAAGGTTCAGATAGACTGTGTGGACTGGCTTACCCTCGTCCACGCTCTTGGGACTGATTCGAAGAAGACAATCAAGTTCAGAAGACAAGATCGGCCCTTCACGAACCCAAACTGGGTGGGGTCCAGTGTTTTAAGGTTGCCAATGTCTTTCTTTATAAGTTCCATGATAATACATTCCATGGCCTTTCAGATCAGGCTCGTCAGACTGATGGGGCAGTAGTTCCCATGATCCAAGGTGGATTCCCCCTTGTGGAGTGGGATAACTGTAGCTGTGCGCCACTCAGTGGGCATGAAACCTGAGGGGAAGGAATGATTAAACATGACACTTTGGTGAGGTGCCAGTTCATTTTGTAGTTCATGTAGTACACAGCCCGGGATGTCACCTGGTCCCATGGATGCTGTATTCTTAGCTTTGGAGAGTGTGTTTTTTTTACCTGTGTGGCCGTTATTACCGGAATTTGGCAATCTTCCAGTACTGAGATGGGCCATTTAGGGGGTGAGGGGGGAGTGAAATTGGCACTGAATCGATCTGCCAGGATATTGGCAATATCCTTGAGATCAGTATATTTAATGCCATTCTGTTGCAGCTCAGAGCAGATCTGAGCATTGCTATTTAGATTCTTGACATAGTTATAGAATGCCTTGTGGTTGTCTTTGGAATCTTTGGCAATTTTATTTTCATAACTAGCTTTGGATGATTTTATGAGGGATCTCAACTTCTTACTGAGGCTGGTAAGGGAGTTTTTTGCATCCTGGGATTTTCCTCTTTTCTGCAACAGTTTCTTCCTTTTGTTGTAAAGTTTGTTTATGGCAGGGGATCACCAGATCGGCTTGCTTATTTTGGAGGAGAGCATCTTGGTTCTATTTGGGATGGTACAATTTATGCATGAGTGGATGTGCTCGTACAGTGCCTTAGTCTAGGATTCAGCAGACAAACTTTCAGTTCCCATCTGCATGGGTGTCATAAAGTTTGTAACTTCTGACTTGAGTAGCATGAAGTTGGCTTTAGAGAAGTTTTTTTATGGAGGTTTCCTTACTGGGGGGTGGGGATGGGATGTGGATGTTAAGGATGATTAGCTTATGGTCTGACCTGACCAATGAGGGGATGACCATAGGTGTGGAGCATCGATTTCCCATGCTGGTAATGACCAGGTCTAGGATATTGGAGCCCCTGGTGGGACTATGGATTAGTTGATCCAGGGCATTGGAATTTATGAATTCCAAGAACCGTTGGGCAAAGGTGTTGGTACACGAGTAGTTTTCCCACTTAATGGCAGGGTAGTTGAAATCAACCAGTATTAGGGTGTTTGGTTGTAAAATAATATTTTCCAGTATCTTTAGAAAGGTGTAATGAGAATCTTGGGGCATGGTGGGGGATCTGTCGCAAGCTGCAATTTGGATTGCAGTCTTACCTAGTGTTAGTTGCGCCTGGAGAATTTCAGACGCATTGTGTTGGGCAACTAACCTGGAGGTGTGAATATCTTTGGTGAATATGGACACTCCTCCACCTTTAGTGTTTTGATCCTGGTTTGGTGGCCGAAAAGTGTGGTAAGAGTTGTAGCCTGGTATTGCAGGGGTGCTCTCTGGAGCCTTGAACCAGGTCTCAGTTACTGCACAGATATCGATGTTCTCCATTTTTAGGAGTGCCTTGAGGGAGTGCATTTTGAGGTTTAGACTTCTAGCATTGAGTAGCATTACCTTCAGATTTTGCATGCTTGTACCTGTTACGGTGGTGGCTTTCTCCTTTGAACTTTGCCTAAAAAAGGCACTATAAGCGTGGCAAGAGCCTTAGCCAGTAACCTGAATCCCAGGGGCGACAGGTGCAGACCATCTCTGGCAAAGCATTGTGGTCTGTCTATCATGTTATCCCAGGCAGACAGATACTGGATCACCTATGAATGAAACCAGAAGCTTAGCCAATTGTTGAAGTCAATCATTTTGTCCTTATATTGTGGTATAATTCTGGGCAAAGGCAGGATACTACTCAGGGCTAGGGTCATACCTGCCTGGGCCACATGATCCAAGAGCTCTTCAATGTCTCTTTTCATGTAGTCCAGGGAGGTACGTCTCAAGTCTTTCACTCCAACATGGACAATGACAGAGTCATATTTGTACTTGTTGTGGAGTGACTTGAGTGCATGAGTTATGTGGTGGATCCTGGCACCCGACAGGCAGCTCACTGTAGTTTTCTCTTCGTTCAGCCTGGTGAGTGGGACATCAGTGTGCCTGACTATAGAGTCACCTATGACTAAAGTGTTAGGTACGGTGTCTTGCCTTAGGGGCTGTTGCTGGGTGGCACACTGGTGCTGTGAGCTATGTGACACTTTGGTTGTGATTGGTGTTTGTTTGTGTTTTATGGATATATCATTCATGATATATTTTCTGCCTTTTCTCTTATATGGTTCTCCCATTATGATAAACCATCATCTCTCTCTGAAAATGAAACTAGAGCAATGCTACAATAAAGTAGTGGGATTTGCAGCTAATCTGTTCATTATGCCTCCATGCTCAGAGCACACAAAAAGAGAACTGCCCTATCATCTATCTCATACACAGGGTTATAGGTTCATAAGTATATACTGGGCCTCCATCATCTATCTCATACACAGGGTTATATGTTCATAAGTATATACTAGGCCTCCATCATCTATCTCATACACAGGGTTATAGGTCCATAAGTATATACTAGGCTAATGACCACTAGAGTCCTTAAATGCCTAGTTGTACAACCCAAATGTGACAGACAAATTTGGGTGATTTACTGAGTGTCTCTGTCCATCATAGAAATAGGAGCCAGATCAGGGGTGAATTTCTGATTACCCATCAATTGGTACAAGTCACACTTAAATAGGGATAGAGAGGAACTCTTCTTCACATGGATGGGCAGCCATTTCCAGGGAATAAGAATTCTCTATGAAATATATCCGTCCTGCCAACATATCCTATTTATGCTGCAAGCAAATGTTAGGTCTTTTAATCTAGTAATTCTCATGTTATTTGTTTTATGAATGTGCAAAAGATTCATTAAACAGGCTCTAGGGATGCTTTGTATGCAAGTTGAAGATCACCTCTTAGAAGTCTGTGTGATACTGAGTAAAGAGACAGGGCTTTCAGGCAGTCAGCATAAGGCATTGTGTTTACTCCCTGTATTTATTTTGTAAGACATTCCAGTTGCTGCTTGTGCAGGTACATACTGAAGGAGGTATTATAATCTTTTTTTTTTTTTTAAACTTGTCCAAGTCTTTTGGGTTTCTAATACCATGACAGGAATGGACCCCATTCCTAAGTCAAAGTATAGTTAAAGTTCATGAAATTAGCATTGTTTCAATCTTTGATGTTAGCCAGAAGTTTTCTTCTCAGCACCCACAATGTGCACAATATTGACTCTTTCTGCAGTTCATAAGGAGTTACATGTATCAGTAACATATGCAAGTATGATAGTAAATACTTTTTAACAAGACGTGTTGCTCCTACTAGTATTGCAACTGTCTGTGTATCCTTCCACATTGCCTCATTTCTGCCTGCAAATCCCTGTATTTTATGACTTTGTGTCTCTGTATATAAGACACTGTAGTCACTGGGTGTAGAAATTTCAATGATCAATGCTACTTTTGTCTTCTTTACATGGACTACTATATCTGGTTTTCTCGCATCTATTTTTGAACCGTTGGTAATGGATGATCCCATGTGACATAAACTTCATCCTTTGCTATAATGCTTTGTGACTCATGTTTCCAATGTTTTTTAACTATTTCAGTGTTATGATGTTTGCATAATCCCCAGTGCAACACTCTTGCCACATTATTATGCCTTCCAGGTACAGCTGTTCTGCCGTTAGTATGTCACACAACTAGCAACGAGGTATGCAACTGTTTCCAATTCTGTTCTACAAAACCTGCATTTGTCTCTTTCTATCACATGTTCAGTGGATTTTGTAAAGTAACTTGTACGTAATCCACTATCTTGGACAGCCAATATTAACCTTTAGTCTTTTGTTTAATTCACCTCTCCTTAACTATTCCTGAGTTTAATCCTGATCAACATGAAGTTGTTGCAAGAGTTGTCTGTACTTCCAAATATATTTATGCATTTTCCACATTTTCTGCCTTCTCATATAATCGTTCACCTTATATCTTTCTTTTGTTTTTCGGCATATTCAGTTGCTGCCTGATTTTTATCTTCTGGTTTGATTTCTATTCCCACTTGACACTGATATGCTTCTGCTAAACTAAGCACAGAATTCATCTTAGACTTATTCTTCTCATGCTTTAAAACATTCACTATGTTTGAGTCTTCTGAGGTCAGCAGATAATGTAAGCAATCCTACGATTGCAGATCTATACATGTAATCAATTTTGAGGAGGCCCATGCCTCCTTCAGAACAGGAAATATATAGTCTTGGTATACAATGAATTTTATAAATCATTTGATAAGCATGAAACATCATTCTTGTTTTCCTATCCAACAGATCCATGCCTTTTGGGGCCAGTCATTCACTCCAAAACTATAAGTTAGGACAGCAGGAGCAAACTGGTTTATAGCTTGGACTTTGTTCCTAGATGTCACTGCTATTTTCAGTATTAACTTTAGTCTTTTAAAATATTCCTTACTAAGTTTTATTCACATTTATTCATATTTTATTGTTGATCCTTCATCATTTCCCAAATATTTATACACTCCCAATTGCTCAAGTTATTTTATATCACATTCCTGTCCCAGGCTGATGTTTTCTTGGTGCTGCAGATTTCCTGCTTTAAAGGTTGCTTTTGCACATTTATCAAGACCAAATGCCATTCTTATTAATTTGAAAATGTTTTGATCACTTACAGTTGTACTTTTCAACTATACAGTTTTAAATCATCCACAAAAATAATGGAAGTATTTACACTTTGTTGTTTTGTGGGAGCCAAATTGCAGCCATGACCTATTCTGTTAAGTAGACAGCTTAATGGGTTAAGTGTAAGACAAAAAAGCAGCTGTGACAAAGAGTTACCCTGGAAAGTCTCCCTTTGAATTTTTATCCCTGGAATAATAATTTGTCCTTTATCATGGCATAACTGCAAAGTGGTTTGCCGCTGATTCATGGTTGCTGTAATGTAATTGATTAGTGGGGTCTATATTATATCAACAAATGTTTAGGTTACCGAATACCTAAACGTCGACCCCTAAATGTCGAAAACTACAAACCGCGAATGGCCAATTACACAAATTTTTTTACAGAGAAAAAAATTTGCTTGGCTGTCATTGGGAATTTGCCCTTTTCCCCAATGTAGAGCAATCTTGGAGTTGGTATATTTAGTTAGGAGGGGTGTGGGAGGCACAGCCCCCACATTGGGGGATATGGGGGGCAAGCCTCCCACTTGATTAGGGCTTGAAAGTATGTTTTGTTTTCCACCAGACAAGGGAATTTTTAACCTGTAAAAAATTTGTGTATTTGGCCATTCACAATTTGTAGCTTTTGATGTTTACAGGTCGAGATTTAGGTGTTTGACAACCTAAACGTTCGTTGATATAATATAGACCCAATTAGTGTAGGGTGCATCTTAAACATTTTTAAGAAGTCTTTTATCCATGAATGTGGATACTGTTAAATGTTTTTTATAGTCTATCCATGCCATACTTAGATTCTTCTTGTTTGTACAGTTCTCCATTATGACTTGATTTAACAACAAATGATCCTTTATTCCATATGACTTTCTTTTGTTACCCTTTTGTTCTATTGACATGATTGAGTTTTCTTCTAAACAACTATAAACTCTGTCGGTATCATTTCTAGTTTATAGTTTATATGTCGTTGGAAGGCACGTTATAGGTCTATAGTTTTTAGGGTAGCTTACAAGCTTGCTCTTAAGTAGGAGTATTGTTTTTCCTGTTGTTAACCAGGTTGACATCTGTTTGGGGTGTGCATATAAATAGTTTTTACTCATGGCTAAATCTTCTTGTAAAGATGTTAATACTTTTAGCCAGAAGTTAGATACTGCATTTGGGCCTGGGCCTTACCAGTTAGGGCTTTTTGTAACTGTGCTTCAGTCTCTCTGGCCGTTACTTCATCCCATTTCATATCCTGTACAATTGAACTTCATATTCTCTCTTTTACTACTGCTATCCATTCAGCATCTTTGTTACGTTCCACAGGATCTTCATAGATATTGCTCCAAAATGTATCTATTTCTTCTTTTTTGGTGGTATTTTAATTTTTTTTGCCTTGTTTCCTAATTCTCTATAAATCTTTTTTGGGTCCTCAATAAATTATTTATTTTGTACTTTTCCTTCATATTTATCTGCATATCTTCTATTATTTTTCTTCTTGTCCTGATATTTTTAGTTTATTATTTGCGATAGTGCAGAATAGATCCTGATCTGTTCTGCTACTCTGCATTACTTTTATCACATCTATCTTTCTGAGTATTTTTTTGACCTGATCCCTCTTCTATACCCTTCTAACAGTGACGCTTCTTGTCTTAATTGCTTTATAGTTTTCTCTATTCAGTACTTTCACAATGGCATTTGACTTCTCCCCTTCCTTTCCCTTATGTTTTTGTGGTAAGAATGCATCTGTTATTAATTTAGCTGCACAGTAATACACTCTGTTTAATTATGTTATATAGCATGAATTTAAATAAACAGTCCTAATTACTGTATTCATTTGTTTTATCAAGCTAACATTTAGGGTTTTATTGACTTTCTGTAGTCTATTTCTTTCATTGATCTTAACGTCTGTCCATCGCTATTAAATCAAGTGACTCTTCAATTACATAATTTTCTTTTAAACTGAGGGCACATTCTTTGTTCTTCATTTCCTGCGGACATTCTACAGAAAGTTCCAGAGCATCTTCATGTGCCACATTCTCTTCAGTTTCATCATGTGCTTTCCATTGATCTTTCATATGGGAACTCACTCGCCTATCCGTCTACAACATTGACTGTGTCACAGTTGCAACAGCTTCCTGTTCCTGCCCTTTCTGTACAACTCCATCTAATCTTTTGTACTGGCTTCCTATAGAAGGCTTCAAAGTATCTTCATATGGCAACTGATCAGATGTTTCCCGCTTCACTGGTTTCTTCTTAATTTGGGGATCCATGTTTTTATCCTGCCATGATGTTATCAGAGTTAGATTTTCTACACTATATCCTTCACTTCACAGCTAATCCATAACCTCAGTGTCTATTTCTTTAACTTCTCCATTACTAATCCTCTTTTCTACTTTTCTTCTTTGTTTTCTTATTTTTTGTGTTGTAAAATCTTCCATATCGACATGCCTTTGCCAGTATTTCTTTTCAAATATCTTTGGTGTTGCTCTTTTTGCATTGATTACATCTGTTTTCTCCTTTGCATAAATATTGCACCATATTAAATTTATTTTTCTTTCTTGTGTCTATATTTCTTCTTCATATGTCTCCTGCTCCTCCTGTTTCTCCTTACCTGTGGGACTCATTGTTCCATCATGCTGTCATATAACCTGTATTAGACTTTCTAGACTAAATCCTTCCTTAACTTCAACTTCCATTTTTTAACTTCTACTTTACTAATCTTCTGTTCTATGTATCCTCTTTGTGATCTTATTTTTTGTATTGTGAAATGTTCCATATCTGGATGCCTTTGCCTGTAGTTTTCTTCAAATATCGTTTGGGCTGCTTTTTCTGTATTGATTAACTTGGCTTCCTTCTTGGCGTAAATATTGCACCATATCAGATCTCTCTGTCTTTCTTTGCCATATCCATATTTTTTTATAACTTTCAAAAATCTCCATATGTTGTTCTTTATATTTTTGCACTTCATAAGTTGCTTCTTTTTTCCAAATGGCTCAAGGCTTCTTTTTCTATGTAATGTTTTTCATAAATCTGTTGTATTAATGAACACAAATTTGCATTTAAAGCTTTTGACAGTTTTTCTGGTGCAAGTATTTTTCTTTCCTCTAATTTCTCTCTTGATCTTTTTGTATATCTTCTGTCTGGACATTCTGGGCTTCTTGCATAATAGTAACAATACATAATTCCTTTCTTATCCTCAATAGTCCCCTCTATCATTTTTACAGCTCTTTTTTAGCCTATCAGTTTTTATGATTTTTTTGGGCTACTACTTTCTTCTACGGGGGGGGGGGGTCATCCTCCCACAGAGCCTGGCCTAGCCCCATGGGAGATATGATTCCTTGCCTTGAGAATTCTACAGTGTCATTTTTTTTCCAGATCTGCCACTTGTGCCTATCAGGAGTGGGCACTTTTTTATCCTAGGACTTGTGCACCTAGCTATCTTTTTTTATTTTTCAACCTGCTTCTGTCAATGATATGCACTATATAAAATACAGTCTATCTATTACTGTCGTCTTGGTGAGATGTTTGTGAAAAACAGGGCACACCTTGTGAAGGATGAATTCAGTTCCAGCAATTCTACTCTCCTTTGCTTGCTGATTTATCATCTCTCCATTCAGATATCGAAGGTTCATAAGTACATAGGTAGGTTCTAGGCTATCTGCCCGAAGGCATTTATAAGCCTAGCCAGAATGTGTTGGCTTTCGCTGCCCCCTTAGATTATTTCCCTGTACCTCTGTCCAGCAGACCCATTGAAGTGATCCCTGGGGTAAACTTTCTGTTTCCCATCCACTCGTCAAGGTTTCTCTTGAAGAGGGTTAGTGAGGAGCTCTGCCTAATGTAGATTGGAATCTTGTTCCAGAGCATGGGAAGTCTCTGGGACAGGAATCTATCCCTCCAGCACATCCTGTTTATTGTTGTGGTGAGGTTTAGATCCCTGGAGCATGTGGCTTGAGGGAATATGTTTTTTTTTTAGGTGGAGCATGTCCATCAATTCTGGGTTGGACATGGCCTTGTACGTCAGGCAGAGATCAACTCTAAGTAGGTGGTATGCAACCGAGTACAGCTGGAGTTTCTTCAGTCGAGCTGCATAGGGCATCTGCTTGAGGCCAGTGATCCTCTTGGTGAGGTACATCTGTGGTCTTTCCAGTTGTTGCAGGTGTCTTGTAAGGTATATCCCAAATGGGGAATTGTACTCTATGATGGGTTTGATGAGTGATGCATAGAGGGGCCCAATGACCTCTTTCGATCTGGATGCAAACCCTTTCGTGATTAGGTGGGCCACATAGAAGGATTTTCTAACCACTTTAGCAATGCGATTATCAAAGGAGAGGTTACTATCTACTTGGGTCCTCAGATCCCTTATTACGTCTTCCGTATTTAGGGGGCTACCGCCTATCTGGTAGTTTGTGGGTACTTTGTTTATTCCAAAGGGGATAACTATGCACTTTTTGGCATTTAGCTTGAGGCCATGGTTTTGACACCAGGTATCTGTCTCAGTGAGACCCTTTTGAAGGATGTTTGTGTCAGCTGGAGAGTCAATTATAGCCCCTAGTTTGCAGTCGTCTGCAAACTTGGTCAGCCATAGTCCTCCTGTGCTTGCCTGTAACTCTGAGACGTATATGCCAAACAGGAGGATTCCTAGGACTGAGCCCTGGGGAACGCCACTTGTAACTGGTTTTGAGTCAGACCTAGCTCCCACAACTCTTACCATGTGGGTTCTGTCCGTGAGCCAGTTGGCAACCCATCTCGTGACATAGGAGTTTATGTTCAGGCTGGTGAGCTTGTCTATGATATCTGAGTGGGCAATGGTGTCGAAGGCCTTTGCGATGTCTAGGTAGGCTGTGTGGACCAACTTTCCCTCATCTATAGCCTTGGTAACTGTCTCAAAGAAGTCCACCAGGTTTAGGAGGCATGATCTGCCCTTAACAAAGCTGAACTGGGTAGAGTCCAGTGTTTGGAGGATGCTTATGTCTCTGTTAATGAGATCCATGATGATGCACTCCATAGCTTTGCAGACCAAGCTAGTCAGGCTTATAGGGTGATAGTTCCTGGCGTCCGTTATGGCTCCACCTTTGTGGAGCAGAATAACCTTTGCTGTGCACCACTCTGTGGTCACATAGCCTGTGGAGAGGCTTTGTTTAAACAGTGTGTTTAGGTGAGGGGTTAGTTCATCTTTGAGCTCATGTAGGACGCAGCCTGGGACATTGTCCAGTCCCATTGATGCTGTGTTTTTGGCTTTGGAGAGGGCTGTTTAACCTGAGTATCTGTGATTTCAGTGGCACTATATTCTTCTGGTATAGTTATGGGCCCTTTTGGGAGTGAGAGGGGGGTGAAGTTTGCACTGAACCTGTCTGCCAGGATGTTGGCTATATCGGTTGGTTCAGTGTATTTTGTGCCATTCTGCACTAACTCTGAGCAGATCTGAGAATTGCCACTTAGATTCTTCACATAGCTAAAGAATGCCTTGTGGTTATCTTTGGAGTCCATGGCAATTTTTGTTTCGAAGCTAGCCTTGGCTGGTTTTATGAGGGAAAGTAGTTTCTTGCTGATACTGATCAGGGATGTCTTCCCTTCTTGGGATTTTACTCTTTTCTGTACTAGTTTCCTCCTTCTATTATATAGCTTATTTATGGCAGGGGTCCACCAGACTGGTTTCCTTTTCTTGGAGGAATGAGTCTTGGTTTTGTTTGGGATAGCACGATCCATGCATTCTTGTAGGTGCCTGTAGAGTGCATTAGTAAAGGATTTTGCAGCTTGGACAGCGTTATCCTTTAGTATGGGGGCTTTGAAACTTCCCGCCTCGGTCTTAAGTAATGTGAAGTTTGCTTGTGGTGTTTTTTTTTTATCAGGGGTGGTGGCGGAATGTGGATATCCAGAGTGATTAGTTTATGGTCAGATCTAACCAGCGAGGGGTTGACCTCCGATGTGGAACACCGGTCGCCCATGTTGGTGATGACCAGGTCCAATATGTTGTCACCTCTGGTGGGGGTGTTGACCAGTTAATATTTAGGTAATTGAAATCACCCAATATCAGGGTGTTTGGTAGGACCTTTATATTTCCCAGTGTTTCCAGGAATGCAGAGTGGGGGTCCTAGGACATGGTGGGTGATCTGTAGCAAGCTATAATTTGAATAGCAGTTTTACCTGTTGTTAGCTGCATGTGAATGATCTCTGAAGCATCATGCTGTGCCACTAACCTAGAGGTGAGGGTATCCTTAATGAATATGGATACTCCCCAGCCTTTTGTATTTCGGTCAAGGTTTTGTGGCCGAAATGTATGGTATGAGTTGTAGTCTGGTAGTGCTGGGGTGCTCTCTGGAGCCTTAAATCAGGTTTCTGTTACTGCACATATATCGATTTTCTCCATACTGAGGAGTGCGTCGAGTGCGTGCATTTTGAGGTTTAGACTTCTAGCATTGAGTAGCATTACCCTCAGTTTTTTTGTTACTTGTGCTATTTACAGTGGTGGGTTTGTCTTTTTTGCCTTGCCGAAAAAAGGCACTATGGGGCTGGCAAGAGCCTTGGCCAATATTCGAAAGCCTAAGGGTGACAGGTGCAAGCTGTCTCTAGCGAAGCAGCGTGGCTTGTTGAGCATGTCATCCCAGGCTGACAGACACTGGATCCCCTTTGAATGACACCAGAAGCTTAGCCAATTGTTGAAACTGATCATTTTTTCTCTATACCGTGGTATCATTCTTGTTGAGGGCAGTATGCTACTCAGGGTCAGGGTCATACCAGCCTGGGGTATGTGATCAGAGAGCTCTTCCATGTCTCTTCTCATGTAGTCCAGGGAGATACGGCTCAGGTCATTCACACCAACATGGACAATAACAGAGTCATATTTGTACTTGTTCTTGAGTGACCTGAGTGCTTGTGTTATGTGGCGGATCCTAGCACCTGACAGGCAGCTAACAATAACCTTCTCTTTGTTCAGCCTAATGAGTGGGACGTTACTGTGCCTGACTATAGAGTCACCTATTACTAGTGTGTTGGGTATGTTATTTTGCCTTAAGGGCTGTGATTGTGTGGCACACTGGTTTTGTGAAGTATGTGTTTCATGGTTTGTGTTGGGGGTAGAAGTTGCTTGGATGTTTGCTTTCGAGGTCTCTGTTGCTTTTGCAGATTTTTATTTAGAGCCTCCGAGTATGTTTTCGTGTATTTATGTGTGTTTTTTGCCGGTGCTGGTTTCATAGTTCTACGTGAGACTGGTGGTGTGATGCAAGTAATTCCCTTCTCCTCTTGACTGCTGGTCCAGTTTTGGGTTGAGAGAGCTTAGCCTCCAGTTTGCCTGTATATTTGCATCTCTCGCATGTATTAGTGTTTGGTGGAAGGAGGAGAGGGTTGTCTGTGTACATGAGGCAATTGGAACATTGCCTCAAAATGCCCAGATTCACCAGTTGGACTGGAGAGTACACCTGAAACTGCCCTTTGGACATGACTGGATAGGTACAGTGAACTGTTTTACTGACTGGCTGGTAAGGTCGAATAGAGAGCCTTGTCCTTCTCTACAGTATAGGGGGGTCTAGTGCTAAGGTTTATTAGTGCTCGCTATGAGTTTTGAGCAAGTGCCGGGATGAGAAGTGAATGGTTTGAGTGCTTAAGTTGAAAGTTTGTCTAGTTCCAAGGGAAAAATTGAAGAGTACACTTTGTGGAGCCGGGAATAGTTATACCCTAGCTAACCAGCGCTGCCCGACGCGCAAAACCGCCCAAATGCGGGTTTTATAGCAGGGAAATGAAAGAGAGAGAAAGTAGCCCAAAATGGCCAAAAAACTACTAATTTCTGGGCTGAAACCACTCCTCCAGGGACAGATAGGCTGCTCAAAGCTCCCTCTCTCACAGTGAACAGAGAAACTTCCTTCTATCCAAGTAAGGTATGGGCAAACACGTAAACTTGTAACACAGCTCTGAATTCAGCACTAACCTGAAAACTGGACTATACTAGCTTAGAAAGGCGGGAAAACAAATATATACATATATATATATATATATATATATATATATATATATATATATAATTTTTTTCTTTTCAGAAAATAAAGCAGATACAATTAAAAAAAACACTTTAAATGCACAGAAATGGCTATCACACTTGAGTGTGTAGCCCGCAACAGTTAAACAGGTAATTTAACACAAAAACTGCTTTGTTAAAGTGCAGGCAGTAAAATAAGTAGACTATGTAGCTGAAACAAGCTTTTTTAAATCACAGAAACTCTAGAAAATCAACATTTTAGGCGGAATTAGCTAAAGGCAGCAAGAAAATGCAGAAAAATGATAGTTAATCGCTCCAAAGTCTCTCTTTTGCTCTCTGCTGCTGTAGAACTCTGCAGGGCACCAGAGAGGAGCTTGCTGAGCTGTATACTAGCACAAAAACATTGCAAATGCTGGTTTTATAGCAGGGAAATGAAAGAGATAGAAATTAGCCCAAAGTGGCCAATAAACTACGAATTTCTGGGCTGAAACCACTCCTCCAGGGACAGATAGGCTGCTCAAAGCTCCCTCTCTCACAGTGAACAGAGAAACTTCCTTCTATCTAAGTAAGGTATGGGCAAACACAGAAATGTGTAACACAGCCCTGAATTCAGCACTAACCTGAAATCTGGAATATACTAGCTTAGAAAGGTGAGAAAACAAGTATTTTTTTTGTTTTTTTGTTTTTTTCAGAAAATAAAGCAGATACAATCAAAAAAGGGGGCAATATAGCCTGATAATGGCTGAATATAGTGGTATGATGACCTCTGTAGACCTAGATGCCATGCCCTTGCTGATAAGTTGAGTAATGTAGAAGGATTTTCATATGCCTTAGACACATGTTGGCCAAAGGCTAAGTTACTATTTACATGAGTTCCCAGATCCCTGACTAGAGAATCAACTTTTAAGGGTGTTTTGTGATGATGAGTTACCCAGGGTGGCAAACTTCCCAAAATGTACTATGATACACTTTATGGTATTGTGTTTTAAGTCATATCTTAGACACCAAGTGTTTGTCTGTATTACAAATTCCTGAAGGGTGTTGTCATCTCGGGGGGATTCAAAGACTGCTCCCAGTTTGCAATCATCTGCAAACGTGGTTAACCAGAGGCCTTTCACATTGTCTTTGACATCTGAGAAGTAAATACAAAGATGAGTGGGCCAAGCACAGAACCCTGGAGGGCACCACTTGTGACCAGCCTCTTTGTGGAGGTGGTCTCACTGATTATAGCCCCGTAGGTCCTAACAGTGAGCCAGGTAGTTATCTGGGATGTTATAAAGGTGTTTATACCTAGATTTATATGTTTGTTCACATTGTCCATGTGGGGTATTATATCAAATGCCTTATCCAGATCTAGATGGGCAGTATGCACACTTTTCCCCTCATCCATTCCCTTAGTGACCTTTTCAAAGAAGTCCACCAGATTCAGTAAGTATGACCTTCCGTTGACAAAGCCAAACTGGTATGGATCCAGTGTCTGGATGTCTTCTATGTCCTTGTTGATAATTTCCAAGACAATATTTTCCATGGCTTTACAAATAAGACAAGTCATACTAATGGGTCTGTAGTTTCCAGTATTTGTTGAAGGTCTTCCTTTATGTAGGGCAATGATTGTTACAGTCCTCCATTCATGTGGCACAAAATCTGTTTTAAGACTATATTTAAATAATGACAGCAGGGGTCCTGATTAGTCATATTTTAAACAATTCAGGAGGCATCTTGGGATATAATCAGGGCCCATTGAGGCTGTGTTCTTGGCTTTAGTGAGTGCAGCTAGTACAAGATCCCTAGTTATAGTTGGAGATATTATATTTGAGTGGTAGTGGTTAGGGGATGATGGGAGGTAAAGCTGGAACTGAATTTGTCCACTAACTGGCTTGCTATTTCACCAGGATCAGTGAATGTGGCACCATTAACCAGCAATTCAGTACATTACTGTGTGCTGCCTTTGCAGTTTTTGACATCACTGTAGAAGATCTTATGGCTATCTTTCACTTGGGAGGATATCTTAACCTCAAATTTGGCTTTGTTTGATGTAATTAGCCCTCTTAGTTGCATATTTACTTTGATGAGAGAGTTTTTATCTTTAAGGGAATTATCATTACTGAATTTGTCCATATTTTTTTTCCTTTTGTTGTATTTCCTGTTTAAATTGGGATGCCACCAGGAGATTTGCTTTTGTGGCTACTTCTGGGTTTACTTCTGCTAGGTACAGCAGCCTCTATGCAGCCATTGACATGACAGTACAGACTTTCTGAGAACAATTGAGTGTAGGCTGGTTTGTTTTCATAGGTTTGGAGAGGAATTGAATTTTGACAACCCGTCACTTATTAACAGATAGTTTGTCTTGTAATAGTTCCTAATTATTAATGGTTTTAATGAGATTATGGATTGATTTTGATTTCCCAGGATTTAGCTTTATGGTACAATCCCAGCAGAGAAAATCAGACACGGGTGTGTGTGTGTGGGGGGGGGGGGGGGATGCAGTGTTCTCCCATATTTCTGAGAATGAAGTTGTGTATGTTGGAGGCTGTGCTGGAGATATTCACAATTTGGTTGAGGGTGTTTGCATTTAAGAAGTCCAGGAATCTCTGTGCCTGGAATTTTGGGGCTATGTAGGATTCCCAATCTATAGAGAAGTAATTAAAGTCTCCCATGAGTAGGGTGCTAGGTTGGATGGTAAGTGTCTCCAGTAAGTCCAAATATGCATTATGAGCTTTGGACATGGAGTGTGACCTGTAGCTGGGTAGAGTATGATATGGATTTTGTCTGTGGTGATCTGCACATGGATGAACTCCAGCACATCATCCTGTTTGACCAACCTAGAGGTATATATGTTAGTCTGTGCAGCTACAGGACTAAAAGTGTGGAAGGCACTGAAACCTTGCACAGGCAAGGTACCCTCTTCTGCTTTAAAACATATCTCAGTAACTGTACAGATATCTATATTTTCAAGTGTAAGGAGGGCTTGGAGGGAGTGTTTGTTTGTGTATTTATTTATTTATTTAAGCTCCTGGCACTGAGCAGAATACATTAAAGTTCTTTTGAGCTGACCTTGCTATATCGGTATGTTTGTCAATTTTACATTGCCTAAAAAAAGCACTGTGGGTAAATAAAGCTTTAACCAGTATAAGAAAGCTGAGATGGGAAAGGTGCTGACCATTCTTGCCAAAGCAATGTGGTCTATTGACCATGCCCTCCTAAGCTGACAAATATTGGATCCCCTTAGAATAACACCAGAAAGACCACCAGTGTTTGAAATCAATCATTTTTTTGCTCATTTTGTGGCTTCATCCTCAGTAATGGCAATATGCTTCTGACTCCCAGGTTCATATCAGCCTGAGACATGTAGTCTGAAAGTACCATAGTGTCTTTCTTCATATAGTTCAGGGAGGTTCATCTCAGATAATGTACAGCTATGTGGACTATGATGGAATCACACTGGTACCTGTGCTGTAATGACTTGAGAGAGTGCATGATTTGGTGGATCCTGGCTCCAGATAAGAAACTAACAGTTATTTTCTCCTTATTCAGCCTGGGTAGAGGGGCAACAGTATATCTTACAATGGAGTGCCCTATGAAGAGAGCCCTGTGAAGTGTGTTTGCTAGCTTTAGGGGCTTAGTGTTTGGGGCTACACTGACAGTGACTGAATGTCTGGTGTTAGGTGTTGTCTTTTCTGAGTGCTAGCTGAGGCATAGCTTTAACAGCAGGCAGTCTAGGTGATCTTTGATTTTTAGGAAGATTGCATTTAAATGCCACAGCATACATTAGTCTATTTGTGTGTGTGTGTGTGTGTGTGTGTGTGTGTGTGTGTGTGTGTGTGTGTGTGTGTGTGTGTTGTGTGTTATATCAGGTGGTGTTTTGTATGTGGTTTCGACAACTTAATATAGACTTGTATGCAAGAGTTTAGCATCCAGTCTCTCAAATTCTTTGTCTGATGCTTTAAGGATCAAGTGATTTTCAATCAACATTTGACAATTGCTACATTGTCTCAAGATACCCATATCCACCAATTAAGTGGTTGTCAGTAAACATGAGGCAATTGCTACATTGTCGCAAGATACCCATATCCACCAATTAGTGGTTGTCAGTAAACATGAGACAATTGCTACATTGTCTCAAGATACCCATATCCACAAATTAAGTGGTTGTCAGTAAACATGAGACAATTGCTACATTGTCTCAAGATACCCATATCCACCATGCTGGCTACAGAGAAGTTAAGAAACTGTATATCCATACTGTCCAGTATTAAAGTCTACTAACTTTAATGTCTAAACAACACTAGATTCTACTAAATCTGTAGGTATTGCCAATTGAGGCCCAACTAAAACCAAATTAATAATCTTCAAAAATAAAAAAATCCAAACCTTGTCATACCCCTCAGTCAATACACTCCTCAAATGAAACCAATATCAAACCCACAACTAATACTCAACTCCGAGGGGTCACTATTGATGAGAATCTAACTTTTGAAAAACATGCCTCTTTGACAATCAAAAAAGTACACATCAAGCTTGACACCTTACCCACAACACCAGGCTTGCCACCCCCCATTCTCACTTCCTTTCTTCCATCCTCTACGGATCTCACATTCTCACCAACTGTTGCAAATCTAATCTAAATAATCTCGAAACTTGCTATCAGAAAATTACCAAGTTTGCCTTGAATGCCCCACACAGGACTCACTGCTGTTTTGTGCTCTCTCAACTAAAATGGCTAGAACTCCCCAACCTTCTAGCTCTCAACCAACCTTCAATAGTCCACAAGTTAATACACCAACCCACTAACTGTCCTGCTCTCTCCAGTATTATCCAACTCAGTCTCAACCCCAGGCCCCTCAGATCCTCCAATAAACTTATGCTAAAGGTCAACCAATCCCGCAACTTTCACAAGGGCTGTCTTTATTCCAATAAAATTAACAAACTTTGGAATACTCTCCCTCTTACAATTACTAAACATCCACACCATCATGAGTTCAAACAACTACTACTAAACTACCTAATCAATGACTCTGCTCCTGTCTTACCATAGGCTAAATCCACTTATCCTCCCTCTACCTCTTCCTAACCTATAAAGGTGTTACATCCTACTACTTAGGTTCATAGGTTCATAGGTTCATACTAGGCTATCTGCCCTGGGGCAATTATAAGCCTAGCCCGATTCTGTATGGCTTACGCCACCCCTTGATTTGAGTATACTGTGCCCTTTTTAAGGTTTAGTTTACTGTGCCTATGTCTAATAGTGACATGGGAGTAATCCCTGGGACAAACCTACAATCCCCCATCCACCTATCGAGATTCTTCTTGAAGAGATTCAGTGAGGTGCTCTGCCTCACATGAACTGGAATTCTATTCCAGAGCGAAGGGAGCCTCTGGGTTATGAACCTGTCCCTCCAGCAAGTTCTATTTATTTCTGTGCTGAGGTTCAAGTCCCTCGAGCGTGTGGCTCTAAGGAATTTAGATTTACTGAGGTGGAGCATGTCCATTAATTCTGGATTTGACATAGCTTTGTATGTCAGGCATAGATCACCTCGAAGTAGGCAGTATGCAACTGAGTAGAGCTGGAGTTTTTTTAACCGAGCAGCATATGACATCTGTTTGAGACCCTTGATCCTCTTGGTGAGATACTTTTGGGGACTTTCTAATTGCTGCAGGTGTCGGGTAAGGTACATCCCAAAAGGGGCATTGTATTCTATGATGGGCCTGATGAGGGATGAATAAAGGGGCACGATTACCTCTCTTGATCTAGATGTGAAACCCTTCGTGATGAGGTGGGCTATGTAGAAGGTCTTTCTAACCACTTTGGCAATGTGGTTTTCAAAGGAGAGATTGCTATCAACTTGGGTCCCCAGGTCCCTAATAACTTTCTCTGTACTTAATGGGTTTCCGCCTATGTGGTAATTTGTGGGCACATTGTTTTTGCCAAAGGGTATGACTGTACATTTTTTGGCATTTATCTTTAAACTATGGCGCTGGCACCAGTTATCTGTCTCTGTGAGTCCTTTTTGAAGGATGTTTGTGTCAGCTGGAGAGTTGATTATGGCACCCAGTTTGCAGTCGTCTGCGAACTTGGTGAGCCATAGTCCTCCCACATTTGCCTGTACCTCAGAAAAGTATATACCAAACAAGAGTGGTCCCAGGACAGAACCCTGTGGGATGCCACTTGTGACCGGTTTTGAGTCTGACATGGCTCCAGCAACTCTCACTCTGTGGGTTCTGTCTTTGAGCCAGTTTGCGACCTATCTTGTGACATAGGGGTTTATATTTAAGCTGGATAGCTTATCTATGATGCCCGAGTGGGGTATTGTGTCAAATGCCTTTGCAATGTCCAGATAGGCTGTGTGGACTACCTTCCCTTCATCTATGGCTTTGGTGACTGTTTCGAAGAAGTCAACCAGGTTCAAAAGGCAGGATCTGCCCTTGACAAAGCTGAACTGAGTAGGATCTAGTGTCTTTAGGTCCCCAATGTCTTTGTTTATGAGCTCCATGATGATCCTCTCCATAGCCTTGCAGACTAAGCTAGTCAGGCTTATGGGGCAATAGTTTCCAGGGTCCGTAGAGGCTCCACCTTTGTGGAGTGGGACCACTGTTGCTGTACGCCATTCTGTGGGCACATATCCTGTAGTGAGGCTGAGATTGTATAGCTGTTTTATTTGAGGGATTAGTTCCTCTTAGAGTTCATGTAGGACACAACCTGGGACGCCATCTGGTCCCATGGAAGCAGTGTTTTTTGCTTTGGAGAGGACAGCCTTCACCTGAGCATCAGAGATGTTTGGGAGGCAGCCCTCTGCCGGGATAGATACTTGCTCTTTTGGGGGGGAGGGGGTAGAGAAGTTTGCACTGAACCTGTCTGCCAGGATATTGGCGATGTCTGTGGGTTCAGTATATTTTTTGTCGTTTAGAATCAACTCAGAACAAGTCTGGGAGTTGCATCCCAGGTTTCTAACATAACTGAAAAAAGCCTTATGATTGTCTTTGGTGTCCTGTGCAATTTTTTCTCGAAGCTGGCCTTGGAGGATTTTATGAGGGATCGTAATTTTTTGCTAGTATTGATCAGAGATGCCTTCCCTATTAGGGATTTTGTTCTATCATGTAGTAACTTCCTCCTTCTGTTGTACAGTTTATTTATGGCAGGGGTCCACCAGACTGGATGCCTGCCTTTGGATGATTGGGTCTTGGTTTTGTTTGGGATAGCATGATCCATGCATTCCTGGAGATGTCCGTAGAATGCATTTATATAGGATTCTGCAGTTTGGGCTGTAGTTTCCACTGGCCCTGGGGCCTTGAAGGATTCCACTTCGGTTTTGAGAAGTGAGAAGTTCGCTTTTGAGAAGTTTTTCACTGTGGTTTTCTGGGCTGGGGGTGGGGTCGGGATGTGGACATCCAGTGAAATTAATTCATGGTCTGATCTTACCAATGAGGGATGTACTTCTGGTGTGGAGCATAGAGTCCCCATGTTGGTAATGATCAGGTCTAGTATGTTGTCCCCTCTTGTGGGAGTGGTGACTAGTTGTTCCATAGCATTTGAGTTTATAATTTTCCAGGAACCTTTGGGCTAAGGTGCTGGGGCTTGATTAGTGCTCCCAGTCTATGCTTGGGTAGTTGAAGTCATCCAATATAATGGTGTTCGGAGAGATCTTCATGTTCTCCCATGTTTTCAGGAAAGCCGAGTGGGATTCCTGACTTTGAGAGGGTGGTCTGTAGGATGCTATAAACTGAAAAGCAGTCTTGCCCACTGTTAGTTGCACATGGATGGTCTCCAATACTTCGTGCAATGCCACTAACCTGGAGGTGTGGATATCCTTGATAAATATGGAAACTCCCCCTCCTTTTGTGGTTCGGTCTGGGTTTTGGGGCCGAAAAGCATGATATGAGGTATAGCCTGGTAGTGCTGGGGTGTTCTCTGGAGCCTTGAACCAGGTTTCTGTCACTGCACAGATATCGATCTTCTCCATACTGAGGAGAGCTTCGAGTGTGTGCATCTTGAGGTTAAGACTTCTGGCATTTAGCAGCATTATACTTAGTTTCTTGCTCCTTGTGCTGTCTATGGGGGGTGGGTTTGACTTTTGAGCCTTGCCTAAAAAAGGCACTATGGGGGTGGCAAGAGCCTTTGCTAATATCCGAAAGGTCAGTGGTGACAGGTGCAAGCCGTCCCTAGCGAAGCAATGTGGCTTGTCAAGCATGTCATCCCAGGCTGACAGACACTGGATCCCCTTTGAATGACACCAAAACTTTAGCCAATTGTTAAAATCGATCATTTTTTCTTTGTACTGTGGCATCATTCTAGGTGAGGGTAAGATGCTGCTCAAGGTCAGGGTCTTACCAGCCTGGGCTACATGATCAGAGAGCTCCTCTATGTCTCTTTTCATGTAGTCCAGGGAGGTACGTCTCAGGTCATTCACACCAGCATGTACAATGACTGAGTCATATTTGTATTTGCTTTGGAGTGACCTGAGTGCTTGCATTATGTGGCGGATCCTAGCACCCGACAGGCAGCTCACTGTGACCTTCTCTTTATTCAGCCTGGTGAGTGGGACGTCAGTGTGTCTGACAATAGAGTCACCTATTACAAGAGTATCAGGTGTGTTATTCAGCCTTAAGGGCTGTGGCTGCTTGGCAAACTGACTTTGTGGGCTATGTGTTGTGCGTGTTTTATTTTGAGGTAGTGTTTGCTTGGATGTCTGCTTTAGAGGTCTCTGTTGCTTTGGTAGATTTTTATTTAGTGTCTCCGAGTATGTTTTTGTGTATTTATGTGTTTGGTTCGCTGATGTGGTGGGACTATGTGATACTGGAATTGTGTTGTGTGATGTTACCTTCTCCTCCTGACTGGTTACACCAGTTTTGAGATGAGAGAGCTCAGCCTCCAGTTTGGCTATATGGTTGCATCTCTCACATATATTTGAACCTGTTTGGAGGAGGAGAGGGTTGTCTGTGTACATGAGACAGTTGTAACATTGCCTCAAAATTCCCAGATTCACCAGCTGGACTGGAGAGGAAACCATTGACTGACCTTTGGACATGCTAGAGTAATATAGGGAAACTGAATTTAAGACTAGTAATAGTAGTAATAGTAGTAATAGTAGTAATAGTAGTAATACTACAACTTCTCCCTGATTCCTACTATCTACATTTTCTTTCTTATTAACCCTCCTTTCAAACGGTGATTGGCACCACTGTCATGTCACTATTTTAGAATAGCGACTTGGTGGAAGCTCAAATTTCTGGTATAACAGTGCTATTTTTGTGTACCATGCTGTTTGTATATATCATATTTTGCCTAGCCTGTACTTAAGTTTTGTAACTAAAGGAGTGTGGTTAGCTTCTTTTAAATACTGTAAACTAAATTACTGTTGTTTATATTCAAAGAATATAATGTACTGTTTTTTGGAGCTTTTCTCCCCAGGCCTCCACTGAAAATGGGGTCCTAGCACAGTCGGACTTTCCCTGTTAACAAATGTAATAAATACATAAATAAGTAAATAAAACTAGCTGATCTAAAATTTTTGGTACTCCTGGTATTTGCACTATACTGCAGCTTGATATGTTACAATTTTACAGACCATTCTGCAGAGTAAATTTGCTTTTTAGGTGCTTTCTACTGTACAGGTTACTGCTTAACCATGCAAACAAGCATAATCTATAGCAGCATTGAGAAAGAAAAAAACAGAAAACTAAACAATGAGCCCTCACATCAATAAAATGACTACACAATGTGTCCTTTTGTGTATTTTCCATCTCATATGGACCAGGCAAACACCTCCTGCTATAAGACGAATAAACCCAGATCTCTTGATAAAAAACACAGTAAAAGAAACCCACAAGGGCAATGCTAACACAAACCACTTAAACAACTAGCTGGAAATCCTTTGCTAAAGATAATTTCAAGACAACAACAATGAGATGAAGAGCAATTTATTTTTTTTTTACAAAAAATCATTGAAATGCACACATAAAAGCAGGAAACCAAACTAATTCTCAAAATAACTTAATTGTGATGTAGCAATCAAAGGTACTTAACTTTGTTGGATTGTACTGGATACAAATAAAACACTTCTGGAATGCAGGATAGGATTACAGGCTTTGCTAATCTCCAGGAAAATGAGCAGGAGACAGTATGTAGTAAAGAAGGTCTACTCAAGAAAAATACTGGTTTCCTTGGTGGGCACTTAGTATCATGTGTCTATGGAAAACAATGTGTGGGAAGAGTACATAAATAGCTTATATAGCAGTCAATCGCAATGAAAGAGGGGAGGGTCTTTGGAAATCAAATACTCATATGGGGTAGAGGGCAGAGACATAGCCTTATAAAACAACAACAGTAGAATAGTGGGAGAGTTGGGAAATTGTCAAGGAACAAAAAGGCTAGCTACAGAGGCTAACAATCAAAGGCAATACTGGAGCTCTTTTGGAAACTTTAGCTTAATGTGTTAGTGAGAGATGGGGCAGACACAGAATGCAAGCAGGTAAATGATAAGCAGAACATAAATGATTTGAAGCACAAACTGGAGCAGAGACAATTCTCTCACTAATGAACATCTGCTACAGTTTAAAGCACCAGACTATGTACAAATTTACTAGTAAGACTGTTTATGGAAAAATGCAATAATAAATGATTAAGGTACAAATCTGGTAAAAATACGCAGTTCTGCCACAAGTATGAGTTAAACTACAAGGCTTTGGCCCAACTGTCTTGAAATATAAGTAAATCACTTTTACAAGTAATTCTTCTTGTGGAAGTAGAAGTACAGAATACAGCAGAAACACAATCTTCCCACAACTGCTAGTTAAAATACAAAACTTAAGTCCCAGAACAAACTAAAAATTGCAATCAGATGAAACACAGCAGAAAAGTATAAAGTAGTACTAGGGCACCAGTCTATGGAGAAATTTACCAGAGACACTGTTTTGGAAAAAATGTAGTAATAAATGACTGAGGCACAAATCTGGTAGTAGTAACTACACAGTTCTGCCAAAACTTTGTATTAAACTACAAGACTTTTTCCCACCAAATTTTAAAATATAAACTGATAGCTTTTGCAAACAGATACTTCTTTTAATATTCACGTTATAATCGCTCTTCCTGACCAGCTATTTGCATGGTTATTCACCATTATCTCACTAATTGTCTTTTGCACTATCCAAATAAAAAAATGCTTGAAATCTATAAAGCTAAAAAAGTATTGAACAAAATCTGTACTCACACTGTATAACATAATTATGAAAGTCAATTCCAAATCCATTAAGGCTTACATCTAGCATTTATTTATTCAAGTCTACATGTATGGAGTATATCACTAAATCATAGCTTTGTACTTGTGCTACACCTGGTTTGTCCCCTATGTCATGTTTATTTAATGTCCACATCTCTCATCTTATTAACTAAATTATACTATATAATCCCAGCTGCTCACTTATATTGGCTAATCTTATATATTATTATGCTTATTATGTCATTACTATATTGTTCCTCTATTACTTATCTCCTATTTTCTCCTACCTTATCATCATTCCTGTTACTACCCAAACATATCCTTGCAATTTATAGCACTTTTACCTAGTAATCATACCTTCTGTGCAATTTGTAGTAGCATGCTATTTCTGTAAATGTCTTTTTGTTGTTGTTGTTTCAAACATATTTATTTATTTATTTATTTATTTACATTTGATTACCGGGAATGTCCAACTGGAGCAAGGTCCATTTACAGCGGAGGCCCAGGGAGAAAAGCTCCGCATCTAACAAGTACAATGGTTGATATATAGAAAAAAAGTACATATAATACAATGTAGTACAGTGCAATACAATACAATAAAAATATATAACAAAGTATATATGATACAATGCAGTCCTACAGGTATATACAGTAGTTTGTCCTATGCAAGCTAATGTTAGCATGATTTACTAATAGTTAACTTTAGGTGGGAGTGTTTGGGAGAGAAAAATGCTCACTATCAACTTATGCAATGAAGGAGATAACTCACAAGAACATAATATGCAGAATACATAATGGCTATGTGTAGAAGTTGTTGCATCAGAGTGGTTTTAGTACAATATTGTAGGGATAGAAGTGAGTGAAGAAAAGGGGACATTGAGAGTGGGGAGAAGAGGAGAATATCTAAGTGATGCAAGGACACAGCCAGGACTGTGTGAGGTGTGCCTTGAGTGACTGTTTGAATAGTGATATGGAAGGAGCGGTGGAGATATTTTGGGGGAGGCTATTCCATTTCTTAGTCACGGTATAGGAGAAGAGAGCTTTCCCTGCAGTATTGTTAGCTCTGGACACACAGAGTAGGGTTTTGCTTAATGACCTCAGGGGATGGTTTGCTAAGTATTGGATAGTAGTTGAGTTAAGGCTGGGGCTTTGTGGGGATCATTTAGTGTGTTGCAGATGAGCACTAGTTGGTGGTAGCTAATTAATTGTGGGAGTTCTAGCCACTGTAGCTCTTTTAAGGCAAGCCAGTGATGGTTTCTAAATGTGGAGTTATTTGCGAATTTTGCAATTTTATTGTAACATGCTTTTAGTTTGTCCATATCTGTTTTCCTGATGTGGGTTTGGATTGGGGAAGCGTACATTAGGGTAGACAGTAGGTGCGTTTGGGCTAGGGTGATTCGTGCTTGATCTGATAAGAACTGTTTGTGCTTGTATAGAGTACCTAACTTTTTATGTACCTTTTTTATGGTTTGAGAGATATGGACATCAAAGTGAAGATCCTTATCAATTTGTACACCTAGGAGCTTAGTGTGGGATAATGAGGAGATTGTTGTACCATTTCTGGAGGTGATAGTGAAGGAGGTGGGTGTGGTCCTGTGTTTGTTGAGGGTAAAGAGAAGTAGTTTGGTCTTGTTAGGGTTTAGAATAAGTTGGATATCAGAAATCCATTTCTCGATGGAACAGAAGGATTCTTGGGTAAGTTTTTGAAGGGTGGCTATGGATGGGGCAGAGCAGATTAAGGTAGAGTCATCTGCGTACTGTATGAGTGCTGCATGCAGGGTGGAGGTGTGTAGTTTATTGGTGAAAATTGTGAATAGTAGAGGCCCTAGTATTGATCCTTGTGGAACGCCTATGGTGGTTGGTAGTAAAGGTGATAGTACACCTTGCCATTTGACTGACTGTTGTCTACTGGAGAGATATTTTTAAACCAGGAAGTAGCGGAGGGGGCAAAGGACATTGTGGTTAGGGTGTCTAGAAGCAGGTTGTGAGAAACCATGTCAAATGCCTTAGATAAATCTAGGAATATGGCTGATACAAAGTGATTGTTGTTTCTCAGTTGGTTAACCTGATTGGTGAAGGACAAAAGAGCAGTAATTGTACTATGATTTGGGCGGAAGCCATGCTGTGTGGGTGACAGGAGATTGTGAGAGATTAGGAAGTGCATCACTTGAATGTGAATACATTTCTCTAGGAGCTTGGAAAGGGGGGATAGGACAGCAATGGGGCGGTAGTTTGATAGCTCATAGGAGTTGCCGCCTTTGTGAAGAGGAATAATGTATGATATTTTCCACAATTTGGGGATTTGGGCTTCTTGTATGGAGCGGTTAATGAGAACTGAGACAGGGTAGGTCAAGGACTCTGCAGCTAATTTTAAGAAATTAGTGGGTAGATCATCTGCTGCGAGGGTGGTAGGTTTTAGTTTTAAGAGTATTTTTCTTACCATAGAGGTTGGTACAGGTGAGAGTGTAAGCAAGGGTAAGGTTATCTATAGTTGCTGTAAGTGTAGGATTATTGTTAGTTAGTTGAGTAGATAATATGAGAATGGATTCTGTAAAGTGGTGATTAAATTGAGAAGCTATGCTGTCATTGTTATTATTGGTGTTTGGGGTGGGGGTAGTAGTTTTGCCGGGTTTTAGAAGGGAATTGATAGCCTGCCAGAATTTCTGTGGGTTTTTGGAATGTTTGTTTTAGATATGAAGGAAGTCGTTTTGTTTATTCAATTTTATTTGTTTTTTGGTCTGATTACGCAGTTGTTGGTATAGCTGTCTATTTTGGCTGGTATTGTTCTTTGTCTAAACTTGAAAATTCCTCTGGTCTGAATATCACATGCACTTTTCTTTAGTTTTGTACCTGTGTTATTTTACCCTTTGTACATTACTGTCATACTGTATATAAATTGTTGTTATTTTTACTGTATTGATACTTTTTGAGATGTTTTCACATGGGCCTGAAATGAAAATGGATGCTTTTATTTGCCCAATCAGACTTCCTAGTAAATAAATGTCAATGAATAACTAATGGCATGATGAGCAACAAGGGAAAGTAAACTGGCAAACTTCTTATAATGGGATGGATATGATTTTGGAAAGTAAGGCAATCGTCTAAAATGACCCTAGGATATGCTTGTTATCAGGTGTAAGGGGTTACATTCCCAGCAGCAGTATCAGCAACAGCATCAGCAATATTGTTGGTAGTGATTGTGAATAGCTTTCATCAAATGTATGTGTGTGTGCGTGTGTGTGTGTGTGTGTGTGTGTGTGTGTGTGTGTGTGTGTGTGTGTGTGTGTGTGGGTGTGTGTGTGTGTGTGTACATATATATATATATATATATATATATATATATATATATATATATATATATATATAGATATAATACACATATATACACATTTACAGAAATTTTCAAATATGATGAATCATTGTAATTATTAATAAATATGACAGTTGGTTAATGAATATAACTCTTTAACACTTGATCTATATTCATAGGATCTCAGGATCTTAGGAGGTTACTAGGCTAACAACCCGAAGATCATTTGAAGCCTAGCTGATTCATCCCAATGTAATACTATAGATACTGTAATCAATACCCAAGATTATATTTAGTAATGACTGCCCATGTCCAGGAAGGTTGTGAGCATTATCCCTGGTATGAATTTACTGTGCCCCATACACTCGTCCAGGTTCGTTTCGAACAGTGTCATAGAGGTGCTCTGCTTCACATGAATTGGCAGTCTATTCCAAAGATGCAGCAGTCACTGAGAGACAAATCTGTTCCTCCAGCACATCCTATTTAAGTTTCAGGCCATATTTAGGTCCCTGGAATGGGTATGTCTAGTCCTGTTTGATTTGCGGATGTGCAACAAATTCATTAGGTTTGGGTTGGAGATTGCTCTCTAAGCCAGGCATGTGTCCCCTAAAATACTGAGTATAGTGACAGAGACTTTAGTCAGTCCGTGTAAGGCATATGCTAGGCTGGAGTCCCTTGATCTTCTTAGTTAAAATCTCTGAGGTTACTTCAGTTGCTGCAGGTGCTTTGTATGGTACATGCCGAAAGGGGTATTATACTCAATTATGGGCTTGATTAGTGATGAACATAGATGGGTTATATCCTCCTTTGCTCTAGAGGTGATGCCTTTGCTAATCAAGTATGTTATGTAGAAAGCCTATCTTACTACAATAAACACATGATGGTCAAAGTTAAGGTCACAATCAACTTGTAATCCCAGATCTCTTACAACTTCATGGGTACATAGGGTATCGTTGTTGTTAATTTGGTAGTTTGAAAGGACATTGTTTTTACCGAAGGGAATGATGATGCATTTCTTTGCATTCAGTTTGAGACTGTGTCTAAGGCACCAGTCGATGGTCTGTGTAATACCCTACTGAAGTTTACTGACATTATTTGGGGATTCATTAATTACACCATTTGCAGTCATCTACTGACTTTGTCAGCCACAGCCCTTTAGTTTTCTCCTAAACTTCTGAGAAGTACATACCAAACAGTAGGAGGTCCAGCACTGACCTTTGTGGCACTCTGCTGGTGACAAGTCTGCTGGTTGCTGTAAGGTCAGTGAAAGATGCTAGGATATAGATACAGAGATGAATGATTTCATTGTTTCGTAGATTCAGAATGTGACCCAAATTTATAATGAAACATTGCATTTCACTTAGTCAGGTCACAAAGTGTCACAGCCGTCATGTCTAAGGCTAATAATAATGACATTTCAAAAGATTAAAATGTTGCAAATTCTACAAAATTAATAAATCATATCACCATGTCGGTTCTCTGATCTTACACATCTGATATCAAAATGGAGTACAGCAGAGGTCTCAAAAAATTAACCAAAAGTGAAAAGTCAACTACACAAGCATATGTTTAAAGATGCATGAAATTTCAGGTATCACAATAAAATGCAGTAATTCATATTCTTTCCAGTTGATCTCCTGATCTACTAAAAGTGTATTTCCCAATGTGCTGCTAGTTTCAAAGTAAAGATAAAACTGACATATTGAAGAAACTCATTGTATTTCATATTTTCTATGAATACTTGACCTGACATTGGACCTACTGTAATTGCTCATTGATGAAAAGTTAATGTTAGACTACAATACTGTAATTTAGATAAAACATTAAAATGATTACTGGGATTTAAATCATGCAGTTTAGCTCTTGGATGCTGATCCTACTGTGGCTTTCAGTTTTGCTATCAGCATAACTTTACGACTTTCACTTAATTCAGAGAATTAAGGCTCTGATCTGCTAGCTGCTTTTTTTAGTCAAATATATGGGATTGATTCTTTCCTCCTCATCTGTTTGCCTGTTGTCAAAATCCAAGCAAATAAGTCAACTTGCAGGCTCTTCTGGTTCACCCCTGAAAAGAGATACTTGTGTCTAGTAGGTTTACCTAGTCGGCAAATGTATTAAAAAATTAAAAGGGCTACTGGACTAGAGGCTTAAAAAATAGCTGCTCAAATTTGCACTGTTGGCTGTGAGTCCTAGAATTTACTTCCCATAAATAATAATATATATCGCCTTTCTACAATATGAAATTACAGAAGGAGATGAAGCACAGATAGATGAAGAAACAATGCCATAAAAGGCAGACATGAATCATATCACCGAAAAGAAAGATGTTGATATCAATATACAGATATAGCCATAAATATAGATATATACACAAACATAGATATAGGTATACATACAGATTTAGACATTGACATAGCTATATACACACACACATATATCTATATATATATATATATATATATATATATATATATATATATATATATATATAAATAGATATAATTTATTTATTTATTTATTTATTTTTGCTGCACAAAGCTGTCACCATGTGTATATAAACAATGTTTCTACAGGGAAGTTTTTTCAAGCTAATAAATTATTTGACTAATGAGAATGATAACAAATCTGCTATCTGAAGAAAAGGATCACTTACTGAAAACATAATTTTGCTCTTTTTGACAATCATTAAATAGTATTAGATCTTAGACTCAAACAGATGCTACAAGATAATGATATAAATAGTTGGATGGCAGACTATGGCCTTAACATTATTAAAAATGAAAATGTCAATTATAATACATTTCCTTCTGCGATATAAGACATGCAAGACATTATTAAATGTGACTAGGATACTGTATTTGGAAAGCGTTGTGCACATTATATTTTTGACTACATGCTTTGTAGACTGAATGTTCTATACACTCACCAAAAAAAATGTTGTAGCTGACTGTGGCTCCAATCATCAGCTTCTTATAACAAAGGTTAGAATTACATTAAAGAAAACAAGAAAATTGTCAAGGACATTGAGATACAAGCTTAAGAATATTCCATGCGGATATGTACTAGAGTTAAGGAGCAGATTTAAGAGATACACCTTATGGATATAGCATCTGAAGAACTATGGACAGAAGTATGTGATACTTTCTAGGATGACGCATCAAATATATCCCAAGTGGAAAAAACATTAAGAAAGCAAATGGCTATTTGTGAAGGCTTTAGAGGTGGCCAAGGAAAAAAAATTAGACCAAAAAGATAATAGAGCTCAGAAAAATATGTCAAACTGAATGATAACTTTCTGAGAATAACATGACAGGATAAATAAGCAGTCTAAAGAATAGGAGAAAGTAAACAGAATGGGAATGACAAAAGAACTGTCCAAGAGGACTGCAATTATTGAGTGAAGCTTCCAGTTACAAATGACAATGATGAAAGACAAATATGTGATGGAAAAAACAGAAGAGGGATATAGTATGAAGAGATGGCAAGACTGTACAGAAGAGCTAAAAATGAAATATGTGAACTTCACTGATACATATGCTGGTACATTCTCTGATTTAGAGCCAGACATCTTCAAATTTGAATTTAAATGTCACCTAGAAATTCTTGCTAGTACAAGCCCACAGGAAGTGAATGAATTTTCACTGAATGATATAGTTGCTGTGTCTTTCAGCTTTTCCCAGTTAGGGGTTGCCACAGCGGAACTCTGGTCCACTAATGATTAGCAGTAGATTTTTACATGCCGAGTTGCCAGCGCTGACGCACAACCTTCAACGAAGGTACGCCCATTCATACATGTCTCCACACAGAAGACGCTTTAGCTGAGAATCGAACAGGACAACGTCTTACTGTGAGGCGACAACGCTACCGCAGCACCACCACCGCATGGTGCAAATTTATGCTTATTACACTGGTATTTGCCAAATTAGGTTTGAAAGTTTTTCATCTCTATATCTGCTTTATGCTCCACTACGAATTTAATAATTTCAAAGTGACCATCAAAAAACAGCCCTCAGCAGTGTTAACTTAGTGAGTGTGGTAGTATTCACTATCACACCATGGTCCAAGAGAACCATCACTAAAAGAAGTATGCGAGTGGCCAAAGTCACCCACAGTGGAGGTGCCCCTTCAATTTTTCCACCATTGAAGTTAACAGAGCCACTTTCTTCTAGAGGCATGGCACACTGTTCCAGCATGTACACCACCACATCCAGGTGTCCATATCAAACTGCCATTAAAAGTAGTATAGGCCCATTAGTCTTCTCTGACATAAGAGCCATCTCTTCAAAATTATTTATTTATTTATTTGCATTTGTTTACTGGGATGGACCAGCTGGGCCATAAGTGCCCATTTTCAGTGGAGTCCCGAGGAAAAAGCTCCACATATAAGACATTTCACATACATAGGTTCATAGGTTCATAGGTATGTACTAGGCTATTGGCCCTAGGGCCTATATAAGCTTAGCCAAATAGGTACCCTGACTTTTGTCACCCAAGAAAATTATTTTCCTGTGCCCCTGTCAAGCATAGCCACAGAAGTGATCCCTGGGGCAAATTTCCTATCTCCCATCCAATCATCAAGATTTTTCTTGAAGAGTGCTAATGAGGAGCTTTGTTTGATATAGTTAGGTAGTTTGTTCCAGAGTATGGGAAGTCTCTGGGACAGGAATCTATCCTTCCAGCATGTTCTGTTTATTGTTGTGACAAGGTTTAGGTCCCTAGAGCGTGTAGCTCAGAGGGATTGGGATTTCTTTAAGTGGAGCATGTCCAACAGCTCTGGGTTTGACATAGCTTTGTATGTTAGGCAGAGATCGCCTCTGATTAGGCAATATGCGACGGAATAAAGCTGGAATTTTTTGAGACAGTCTGCATAGGGCATCTGTCTGAGGCCGGTAATCCTCTTTGTGAGGTATTTATGTGGCCTTTCCAGTTGTTGAACAATTTACATTAATAAAGACATTTAGTACATATTGTTGGCAGCTTATACAGCTGGTAAAAAAAAAAAACAAAAAACAGTACATAAGTAATCATTCTCAAATCAAAGATTATACAAGCAATACAGAGTATATACATGAGAACATTCCATATGAGTAGTGTTCAGCTAGCAAAATATATAGGACACTTCATGCAGTGGGTGCAAAGGAGATATAGGAATTAACTAGAGATTAGGTACTTAAACTTTTCACATGTTTAGGCTGTGTAATAACTGAGCAATAGGCTATATGAGTCCTGTTGCTGGAATCAGCAAAGTCGGTGGATATTGTTGCAGATATAAGTGGTGGTATGATATTAGGGTAGGCTGCCAGAGTACCTGAATGTCTTGCCTGGTTCAGTGGTAGGTCTATAAGGGTTAGGAAGTGAAGGAAGTAGACAGGAGGGATCAATAATAGGACAATGAGGGTTAGTAGAAGAGAGAAGTGGACAGGATGGAGAGACGGAGTAAGTAAAAAGACAGGTGGTTGCAAAAGGAGGATGCCAGAGTAGTAGAGTGGGGGTGAGAATAGTTGTGATGGTTGAAGTTAGGTTATATGAAATGTGGTGTTAGCACATGTGCACAGACAAGATGAGGTGATGTGTTGTTTCAGAGATGACTTGAAGAGGGTTACTGAGTGGATGAATCTTAAGTGTTAGGAGGAGGGACTTCCAAAGTTTTGCAATGGTAAAGGAGTAAAGCTTCTGGCCAGATGAAAGTTTGGGTTTTTCTACATTTACAAGCAGTTGGTTGTTGGATCGAAGTGGTCTGTTAGGATGGTATAAACTAAGTATAGAAGATAGAGCAGGGCGCATGGATGGATTATGAATGAGTTTGTGAGCTGTAGTTAGTTGGATAAAGGTGAGATAGTTGGGGAGTTCAAGTCATTTTAAGTTGCATAATGATAAGCAGTGGTGAGATGAGTAGTAGGCATTAGTTATAAACTTAGCAATTTTGTTATAGCATAAGTCTAGTTTGGACTTTAGAGAGAAATGAATGCTGGTCAGGAGGGGAGCACTGTATAAAAGAGAGGGTAATAGAAAAGAAGAGGCAAGGGAAAGTCGGGCTAATGCACTGAGTACATGTTTGTGTTGTTAGAGAGTGCCAAGCGTTTGATGTGTCTTTTTGACATTGGATTGAATGTGCAGGTCGAATGTGAGTTTTTGTCTATGATGACACCTAGGAGTTTTGTGCTAACTACAATGTCAATGGTGATACCATTGGGATTGAATTGTGAAGTTCTCTTTTTGTAGGAGTGTGAACTTTTTGGGGGCACAGATTACTAGTTTGGTTTTGTTGGGGTTCAGGGCAAGATGATTATTAGACGTCCAAATTTCAGTGGAGGTTAGGGCATTTTGGGTGAGTTGGTGTAGTTCTGATGAGTTGTTTGCAGTGCAGATGATAGTGGAGTGATCTGCGTACTGAATGACTGAGCATTGCGATAGTGCGGTGTGGAAGTTATTGATAAATATGCTAAACAGAAGTTGGCCTAAAATGGAGCCTTGAGGAACACCAGTGGTGGTTTTTAGGAAAGGTGAGTAAGAGTTCTGCCATTTAGTTGATTGTTGCCTGTTAGTGAGGTAATTAGTGAACCACTTTAGAGTTTGAGGTGAGGTACCTATGTTAGAGAGTTTTGTTAGAAGGAGAGAGAGTGGGATATAGTTCTGAAAGCTTTAGAAAGATCAAGAAATAGCGAAGATACAATTTTACCAGTATCATGGGCTCAGTTGGCAGTATCCATGAAGGATATGAGGGATGTGGTGGTACTATGTCCTGGCCTAGATCCATGTTGGGTGGGGGAGAGGATGTGGTTGTGAGTCAGATGGTGAAGAAATTGAGAATTAATTCCTTTTTCCAGAATTTTAGAGATGGGTGATAGTATAACAATGGGGTGGAAGTTGGTGGTGTTTATGTTGGGGCCCCCCTTGTATAGAGGGAGGATATAAGCTTTTTTCCCAGATGATGGGCATATACGATTATTGGATAGATCTGTTGAGAAGTATGCTGATAGGGTAAGTGATTGAGTTGGCTGAGATTTGCAGGTATTTGGCGGGAATATTGTCAGGGGCATTTGTGCATGGTTTGAGTTTTGGAAGCAATGTTTTAATAATCGAGGTGGGTATAGGTGACAGAGCAATGTTGGGAATATGGCTTGTACTTCTTTTAGCTGTGGAAAGTTCTGTGGTGGAGAAGTTGGTCTTGGGAAAGGTAGTAGTTAGATTGGCTATAGTACCTATGAAATAGGAGATGAAGGTTGCAGCAATTTCACTGGGTGTTTTATTTGGGTCTGGGAAAGGATTATTACTAGAGCCTGGTTTTAATAAGAGTTGAGAGAGCTCCAAAATTTCTTTGGGTTTTACTTGTGTTCTTTTTTGTTTTGTAGTACTAGGCACTTAACCTGCTTTCAGATCTGTTAGTATTGGGTGAGGTCAGATGTTTTTTTTTTTTTTTACCATATTTTCCATGATTTGTCCCTGTGTTTCATGAGATCCTTAGTAGATCTTGTTAGCCAGCTGGCATAGTTGGTCTTTACTCTCTTTTTTCTAACGGGAAGTGAGATTGTTTAGTATTCTGAGGAAGACTGAGCTGAAGAACTCAACTGCCTCATCAAGGAGAAGTGACTTTAGTGCATCACAGTTGATGCTAACTAACCTTTGGTTAAACATAGATGGACAGAACTGGGATTCATCTCTGGTAACCCTGTACTGATGTTTATTAATTGTTCTGGTACATTCACGTTGTATAAAGGCAGGTAAAGGGTCACTTATACTATTGGGAGAATTTACCAGTGGACGTGATTTTATTTGGGTTGGACACTAGAATCCAATCTAGGGTTGAACTATTAGTATTAATTTTATTAGGCCTGGTTAAGGTGTTAACTAGCTGGGTGAACTTATATAGACTGATATTGTAGTTAGAGTGGTGTGGGGATATGTCTAGCCATTTGATATTTACATCTTCCAGTATGATAGTCTTATTTTTTATGTTAGTAAATGCACAGGCAAGGATTTCCTCAAGACTGTGACTTTCAACACAGCAGCTTGTCCATGAGGCACAACTTGGCATCCCATGTGGCATTGACACAACTGTTTTAAGATCCATATCAACTTCAAAATTATGATTTACCAGAAAAATTGCTATAATTCAACATTGGCCATTAGGCTAGTAAAGGCCAGTTTATTTTTGAATCCCCAAAATGACAATGCTGAAGAGTGCAGAGATTATTGAGTAACTAAACTTGTTTCACATACTTGCACAGTAATGTTCAAGGTCCTGCAAGCTAGACTTCAGCAATACATGGACTAAGGAAAGTCAGATACATAAGGAAGTTGTAGAAGGGACAAGGGTACTAGATATCAATTTGCTAACATATGCAGTATAACACAGAAAGTGAGATACTTCCAGAAAAATATTTATTTCTGAATCATTGATTGTTTACTGTAAAGCCTTTAATGTGTGGCCCACAAAAAAAGTGTGGCACGTTTTTAGAGAAACATGAATATTAGGTTGTCTTCTTTGCCTCCCAAGGAATTTTTCTGCAGAGCAAAAAGCAATAAATACAATATGGGATGAATAATTGGTCCATGGCTGGCAAATGAGTACAACAATGCAGTATACCGTCAGCCTATGGGATGAATAATTGGTCCAGGTCTGGGAAATGAGTACAACAATGCAGTATACTGTCAGCCTATGGGATGAATAATTGGTCCAAGTCTGGGAAATGAGTACAACAATGCAGTATACTGTCAGCCTATGGGATGAATAATTGGTCCAGGGCTGGGAAATGAGTACAACAATGCAGTATACTGTCAGCCTATGGGATGAATAATTGGTCCATGGCTGGCAAATGAGTACAACAATGCAGTATACCGTCAGTCTATGGGATGAATAATTGGTCCAGGGCTGGGAAATGAGTACAACAATGCAGTATACTGTCAGCCTATGGGATGAATAATTGGTCCAGGTCTGGGAAATGAGTACAACAATGCAGTATACTGTCAGCCTATGGGATGAATAATTGGTCCAGGGCTGGGAAATGAGTACAACAATGCAGTATACTGTCAGCCTATGGGATGAATAATTGGTCCAGGGCTGGGAAATGAGTACAACAATGCAGTATACTGTCAGCCTACTCATTCATTGTATAAAATGAATAAATCATGGAAAGTGCAGGATAGACGAACCAGCTGTTGGAATCAAAATTTCTTGGATTGATATTTATAACCCCAATTATGCAGGTAATACCAGTTTGATTGCTGAACGTGAAGAAAAGTTGAAGAACCTGTTGATGAAGGTGAAAGTAGAAAGAAGAAAATATATCTTTGATCAACATAAAGAATGTTATCACCTTACAGCAAGAGGTTCCTTGGTTCGATTCTCAGCTGGGGTGCCTTCTGTGCAGAGTCTGCATGTCCTCCCTGCTTTCATGCGGGTTTCCTCCAGGTGCTCCAGTTTCATCCCACATCACAAAAACATGCATCTGATGTATTTCTCCCTGGGCCACCACTAAAAATTGTCTTGTTCCAAGTTGGACTTTCCCGGTAAACAAATAATAAATACAAACTATGTCCTCTATCACTCTCAAATCTTTGTCACTAGATGATGAAGAAGCAGATGCCATAATAGATTTTATTTTCTTGGGCTGAAAGATCTCTGCAGATGGTGCTTGTACCTAGGAAATTGAAAAAAATGCTTTGATTTTAGCAGGAAGGCTATTGAAAATCAAGATAAAATTTTAATGAGCAAAAACTACATTTTGTCTATGTGTCTGGTCAAAGCAATCATTTTCCCAATGATACCATATTCACAGGATACAAAGGATTCATTAAGAGTTTCAAGGTTATTTAATTATGGTTACCATGTACTCCTTGTCTATAGCTACCCTCAGGACTTGCCTGTGTTCTCCAGGAGGGAGAGGCCGGTTAGTTCCAAGGTAATCCATCTAGTTGCCCAGGTTTAGTTTGGAGGAAAATACTAGCAGAAGAAGTTTGCTCCTGAGAAAGAGTCTTGTTGTATGTTGAATCTAACTCTACATTATGCTTGGTTTATCTTGGTTCAGGTCTCCAGTTCCAGTGTTAACTGTTCTGTTTGACTTATTGAAATATAGGATACCAAGAACCACTGAATCTCTAATGATAAGAGTAAATCACAGCACTGACGTGTATAAAACACAGAGTGCAGGTACAGGGCTTACAGCCATCCCTGCTAACTAAAGTTTTTTAAGACCAAAGATCTTTTTGGTTAGAAAACTCCTGAGATTTTAAATTTTTGATATGTTGACTGAGGTACACACCAAAGGAAGCATTGTACATTTTAATGGACTTTCTACATGCATTTCAGTGAGAGTTGGTCTATAAATATATAAATCTGTTCAGCAGGAAAATGAATGGTTTTGAACTGTGGTGCTTGAGAAAACATTCAATAATTCCCTGGACTGCAAGAAGATCAAATCAGTCAATAATTAAGGAAATAAATCCAGTCTGTTCACTGTAAGGCCTGATGGTAAGAGTAAAACTCTAATGCATTGGAAAACAATATAAACACAGGATCGACTACAGAACAGTGCCATGCTGGGAAAGATGAAAGGCTGAAAGAAAAACGTAAAGGCCAAGACTGACATGGATAAACTATTTTATTGAAATAATGAACACAGATTTGCAAGAAGTTAAAGAAACAGTTCTTGCAGACATGTTTGAAATGCTGAAATCAGTGATATCACTGTGTCAAATTCAGCTAATCAACTAAACAGCAGCAACATCAACTTTTAAACAAGGTCATTGCTAAGGCATTAAGCTAGGAATAAAATATTGCTTTGGACAATATATCAATACGAATATACATTTTTGATTATTCCAGGTATCTAAAAAAACAAAAAAACAAAGAAAGAATCATTAGCAGGATAACTGTCACAAGGCTTTTTAAGATTAATGATTGCAGCACTCATAACTATATCAATGTAAAAATATTTTGTGCATCAAAAAAGTGGACAAAAATATTATATCAGTGTATTGTAAGATGTACAGCAACAGGTATAGAATAAATGGATTCTTGCAAAAGTTTAAAATTTTATGTAGCTAAATGGAAAGCCATCAAACCCCACATGAACTTTGGGACATAATAATGACATTTGAAACCAGAATTTTAATAATTCTTTAGTTCAGCATGTTATGGAAAGTAAAATAGGCTACAAGTTCAGATTCGATGTACTGCATGTAACATTTCATAATTACATAGGTGATGATTTTAGTAATCTTTTGCTCCTTTATAAAAGCAAATGTTAGCTATGCTTAAATGTGTCTAGAGGTTTTGAAAAAAACAAGCAAATAAATAAATAAAACCTGCATATAAAAGTTATGTGAAATTACTAAAATGTCTCAATGCATTCCTGAGTGAAGTATAATAAGAAAGATTGTTTTTAGAAATATTTGTGAATAAAATCTGGATGTAATAGTAGTTTATATTTTGTTACTGATCTCCACCTATTTATTAATTTAGTTTTAACTGTCTTTAAAATGTATAGTAGTAATATCTTTATCTAAGTGCTGACTTGGTAAAAAAATGTGTTGTTAAGATCTTGCAATTTGCTGTTTCTAGCAACATGAATTGTATAAACGTTCTACAAGAAAACAGCTCCAGTATTTATTAATGCCCACCCCTCCAGGCATGTCTAAAGGTCAGTTCCCTGTGCTTTCTTCTATTAATCTGGTGAACTTGGGCATCCTGATACAATGTAGCAACTGCGTCATGTACACTGACAACCCTCTCCTCTTACCTCCCAATACTCAGACTTGTGGGAGATGCACTTATATATCAAAACTGGAAGCCGTGCACTCTCCAGCCAAGACCAGAATAGCTGGTCAAGAGGAGAAGGTCAACACTTGCAACACATCACATGGGAACACATAGCCCTCCAGAACACAAACCAGCACAGCCTTCATATAAAAACACAAAGCACACACCCACCTTCATGGAGGCTCACATTAAAAATCTACACAAACAGCAGAGACCTCCAAAGCAGAAATGCACCCAACCAGCACAACACAACACTAATGACGAAACACATAACTCTCCTAAACAGTGTGCCACTCAACCAAAGCCCCTAAGGCAAAACAGCATGCCCAACACACTAGTCATAGGTGACTCGATAGTGAGGCACACTGATGTCCCACACACTAGGTTGAATAAGGAGAAAGTAACAGTCAGCTGCCTGTCAGATGCCAGGATCTGCCACATATTGCACTCCGGTCCCCTCAATAAATATGACTCTGTCATTGTACATGTGGGTGTGAATGACCTGAGATGTACCTCCCTGAACTACATGAAAAGAGACATGGAGGAGCTCTTGGATTATGTAGCCCATCACCCAGAATGATGCCACAATACAGGCAGAAAATGATTGATGTCAACAATTGGCTAAGTTTCTGGTGTCATTCTAAGGGGATCCAGTATCTGTCTTCCTGGGATGGCATGATTGACAGACCGCAATGCTTTGCCGGAGATGGCCTGCATCTGTCACCTCTGAGCTTCTGGATACTGGCCAAGGCTCTTGCCACCCCTATAGTGCCTTTTTTAGGCAGTGTTCCAAAGACCAAATTACCACCATAATAGCTACAAACAAATGCAATCTGAGAGTCATGCTGCTCAACGCTAGAAGTCTAAATCTCAAAATGCACTCACTCGAAGCACTCCTTAAAATGAAGAACATCGACATTTGTGCTGTAACAGAGACCAGGTTCAAGGCAGCAGAAAGCACCCCTGCACTACCAGGCTATAACTCATTCCACACCTTTTGGCCACAGAACTTGGACTGAACTCCAAAGGTGGTGGTGTTTCCATATTCATAAAGGATTGGCACACCTCCAGACTAGTAGCCCAGCATAACACATCTGAGATACTTCAGGTGCAGCTAACACTGGGTAAGACAGTGATTCAGGTTGTAGCCTGCTGCAAGTCCCCAACCATGTCCAAAAACTCACACTCCACATTCCTAAGCACCCTGGAGAATATTAGGGTACAACCTAACACTCTCATACTGCGCGACTTTCACTCATGTACCACTACACTTGCCCAATGCTTTCTAGAATTCATTAATTCCAATGCTCTGGACCAGCTCGTTCTTACCCCCAATAGAGGTAGCAACATCCTTGATCTGGTCATTACTAACATGGGCGACCATTGCTCTGCACCAATAGTCAACTCTTCCCTGGTTAGATCCGACCACAAACTAATCACCTTGGAAATTCACATCCCTCCCACCCCCCACACAAAGGTAACCAGCATGAAAAACTTCTGCAAAGCTAACTTTGGGCTCCAAAAAGCAGAGGTGGCTAACTTCACGGCATCCATGCAAATGGACAATAGTTGCATGACCACTAAATCATACACCAATGCACTGTATGAACACATACACAAATGCATGGATCTCGCCATACCCAATAGAGCTAAGATACTCTCCTCAAAAAAAAAAGTAAGCCAATCTGGTGGTCCCCTGCCATAAACAAACTCTACAACAAAGGGGAAAACTGATGCAGAATAAGGAGAAGTCACAAGACTGGAAAAACTCCCTTATCTGCTTAAACAAAAAGTTGAGATCCCTCATCAAATCCCCTAAAGCTAGCTATGAAAACAGAATTGTAGCAGATAGTAAAGCAACCACAAGACCTTCTATAGTTATATAAAGAGTCTCCACAGCAATGCCCAGATTTGCTCTGAGCTACTGCACAATGGTACCTCCTATACCGAGCTGACAGATATTGCCAATATAGTGGCCAAAAGATTCAGTGCTAACTTTACCCCTCCCCCCAAAGGACCAATCACAATACCAGTAGATTGCCAGTCACCAAGTATTACTGCTGCACAGGTTAAAGGTTGTCGAAAGCCAAGATTACAGCTTCTATGAGACCTGACAATATCCCTGGCTGTGTTCTACATGAACTACACAGTGAACTGGCACCTGACCTGTGTGCCCTGTTCAATCACAGCCTCACCTCAGGCTTTGTCCCTACCAAATGGTGCACTGCTACAGTCATCCCTCTCCACAAAGGAGGAGCGACTACAGTCCCCGGGAATTATCGCCCAATTAGCCTGATGAGTCTAATATGCAAAGCTATGCAAGGCATCATCATGGACATAATAAACAAGGATATAGGGAATCTCCAAACTCTGGATCCCACACACTTGGTTTTGTGAAGGGTAGATCATGCCTACTCAACCTGGTCGACTTCTTTGAGTCAGTCACCAGAAATGTGGATGAAGGCAAGGTGGTTCATATAGCAGCCTACCTTGTTCTGGCCAAGGCCTTTGATACCATTCCCCACTCAGGAATCATAGAAAAACTCACTAAGCTAGGCATCAACCCCTATATCACTAGGTGGGTTGCAAACTGGCTCACAGATAGAACCCACAGTGTGAAAGTAGCTGACCCCAAGTCAGACTGCCAGCCAGTCACGAGTGAAGTCCCAGAGGGTTCGTTCCTGGGTCCTCTCCTGTTTGGTATCTACTTCTCTGAAGTCCAGGCCAACACGAAGGGACTCTGGCTGACAAGGTTTGCAGACGATTGCAAGTTGGGAGCTATTATTAACTCCCCAAGTGATGTTGACATCCTACAGAAAGGCCTCAATGACACCAATGAATGCCAAAAAATGTGTCATTATCCCACTTGGGAAAAACCCGGTTCCTTTGAATTACCACATTGATGGCAGTCCACTGAACACAGAAGGTGATATAAGAAATCTGGGAA